>NW_019214185.1:214142-349186 GCF_002532875.2 Varroa jacobsoni | reverse complement strand
GTGCAATTCTAAAGGGAGGATGGAAATACACTATCGAGAACAATGCGTATCAACGGGTGATAGGCAATTCAGCTCGGGAGGCTGCGTCGGAAAAACTTCAACTTTGAACCCGTGACCATTCGGTCTCGCGTAAATAATTCCCGCGTGTTTGCTTTACACAGCGCTTACTGTGGCCTGCGTTTGTGCAAGCATTGTACAACAGGCTATAAGAGCACAGTCCATTTTGCCATCAGTGACCGAGGACTCTGCGAAGTGACCTGCAGTTTATAATGATTGACCCTGCGAAGACTTTAGTGACGTTATGGCATAGACTTTGGTCGGTTCATGGCAAAGTGATAATACATTTAACTCGTTGAAAAATAACATAAGACATTGAGTCTCATATGAATTCAACTTCAATCATTTCGTTTCGTCCAGGTCGAGCCTGATCATTACGTACATCAAACGTGAAACACGCTTCAGATTTGTAGAGTTCGCCATCAGATCTGTATGTAGTACTTTCGTCATTTATGTCTAGCTATGGTCTGCGTAGGCCGTCCCATGTTGCACGTCCTTCTCTGCAAGAGCTGTTCCAATGGCTGATATTCAGCGTTCACGACCACGATCTGCGCCCCCGAGGACACCAATCCGAAGGTTGACATCAGACAGAGATAAAGCCTATCGAGCCAAGTCTATGGCGATCTCCGGAGGTGTTACTGGATACAGTGCTCGAAGATTGGTGCGTGAAAATAGGAATAAGATTTCAAGCGCACAGGGGGGATATTCGACCTCGAACAGCCATTCCCTCGGAGTATGACGAGGCAATAGGAGGCTGCCAGTCATCCTCAATGGCTCGTGCTGTATCTACTGACGCTTCTTAACCTCAGAGGCTTACGCAGCGATGGCCTTAGCAGGGCGAGCAATAGGGGTAGACCCGCATGTGAACGTGTGTTCGTTAGGGATTTCCCTTTTTGACAGCTTTCCTATGCATAATGATAATGTGCACATAGATAGATTTTGCGGACGACGACTAGTATTAGAAGTATTCGTGTAGGATATGAGTGATTCTACGCGTTCGGCCTTAATGCTCTGGTGGCGGCGACTGGCACTTAGTGAGCACTGCTAGTTCTAGCTGAATCCATTTCTAGATATAGGTGCACTGCCTAGGTAGAATCAACATGAAAGAATCGAAGTTGTCAAGGCCAGCTGGGGTCAGTGCGATTAGGTACTCAATATGTGGTGGCAATGGACTGACCCAATAGGCCATGGTAGGTTTCGATATAGTACCATATTCAGAGCACTCCAAGAAATATAACTTACGGGATAATCTCTTTGGATGAACTATGTATTAATGATATAGAAATGAAACATTTGGTTGCAATATGTGGAAAGGTATATAAATATAGTTATGTTGAGTTTACTGCATTACATTAGGACATTCGAATTAGTAATTCGAATGCCATATATCATGCTTATAAGCATATGGCTACTACACGTGCTATCGCCTACGATTTTTCAGGTTGTTACTCCGAATACTGTCCTTTCATCGTTGTTTTCGATGTTTCCTCATGCTTGGGACTCTTAACCACTCAACGTATGGGCAAAAGATTAATGTTTGTAGAGGTGTCCCGATTTGTTTTATCTGCTCAGCCTCTTATCTCCGATAACGCCTATGGATAGGAAGGTTTCGACTGCATAGCGTTGCAGATGCAATAGTAGCAGCACGGAAAGCTTCTATGCCATCGCCTTAGTAGCTCTCTGCATTCTAATGGCGGCGACTCAACCGGCGTTCAGCCAGTGGCAGCAACCGAACTATGCAAAGGTAGACTGCCTTGGTCAAACCCCCCAAACTGCTGGTTTCCTTTCTACGTTTTGTCTGCAGTAACTCCCGGTTAGGGAGACGGTGACTTCAACAAGCGGAAATGTACCTTGACAGAAATGGGCGCCAAGGTCTCACCGCAAACAGGGGAAAAAAGGCAAGGTACAAAAGAGGCTAAAACGCCGAAGATTCATCGAACAACAGCTGGACAAACGGCGCTGAAAGTTACCGCGCCACAAGCGGCAGACGTCGGATGTGAGGCGGTGTTCCTGAGACAATATTGACAGTATTAAGGTCCGGCGAGGACCGGTCTGCCCTTTCTTGCTGAAATAGTTGTAGTCTTCGTCTAATCCAGTAGCTAGTTAAGGTCTGTGAAAGAGCGTGCACCTGTTGGAATTCTGGTACGGGTGATACGGTGACGGAGCGTCATACAAGTGAATGCTGCTACATCAGTACATAGCTCAGCGATTTGTCATGGCTAGGCGTCGTCCATTCGTGATTTATTCCCATTAGTGATCGTTGAGAACAGCGTTAAAGGCTAGATTGGAAAGCTATATCCAACATCGGACAAGGGATATTCGATCATATGATTCTTTGTTCTAGCATTGCTATTTTGTACTTTAGTAGATAGTTGCTCGAATCTGTTACTGTTGAAATTACTGAGGCCTTTTGTTGATTCTGAGAACGGTTTTGCTTGCCGTACTTCTGGTCCTAAGTAACTCGGTCGCTTGATACGCGCGTGTCCTCCTGTGTAGGACCCGGTGTTTTCAAGAAAGGATAACGTTTTCTGCTTCGCACGTGCTATATCTACTACTGTTAATGTTTACACTAGTGGTGCCTGTTTGTACATTTCCTGAGACGTTAAAATAGCATTGCTTTCATCTCATGAAAAGCAGGTCGATCCTTTTATCCAGTTATCCGTCAGGACCACAGTCGATTTCCGCCTTACAGTAGAGCACCGGCAGCTGGGGGCCCTCAAGCAGTTTTTACTCTAGCGCGGCCAAATGTCCGGCTGAACTACACATATGAACAAAAAGTCGGAGGCTGATAACTGTTTCGCTTTCCCCAAGATCCAGTTCAACGTGCTGCCACAGCAGCCCTAGGGGGAAATTCTACGAAGGCTATACATTGATGTCTCTACCTTGGCTTGGATAGATAGGGCAGCAGCGGCAGAAGTTGCGCTCTGCTATAACAGCGAAGGCAGTACGCAAAGACAACCGGCCAGTGTAAACTTCGGCCACGTTTCGGGCTATTAGGAAGACGGCGATGGGAGCGAAGAAGATTCGCTTTGTCTGGCCTTATTTTAGCAGTAGCAGCGGCGGCGGTAATTTTCAGTGTGGCACAAGGTCTCTACCTGAATAGAGACCGTAAAGAGAAGGATGGGTATTTCTCGATGGTTTTTCCCAAGATCGAACGAAATGAGAAAAGTAAGCTGCGATGAAAACACTTGCCAGCAGATTTTGCATAACACATAATTCGATTTCAATGTTGGGAAGTCGACGGGACGACCATGGTTGGCGTTCCAGTATATGGAATTATGGTAATTTAAAATGAGCGAGCTAGTTCCTTGTATGTTAACATGACTATCGTAACAAAAAGACCATGGAAGAGGCTTGTTTAATAATGAACGTAGTAGTCAGTCAACATCACGGATTTATTTCCGCGTATGTGCGAACGTAAGACCGTGTATGGATGGAACAATGGCGTCTGTGTCTGGCCGGGGGACATCGACAATTAATGACAAACGCAGTAGTTCACTTCAATCGATAACCACCTAACAAATTATGAGCACCCTTTAGAAATAATGCAGAAAAGCAAATTGCTCTTGAGAAATCCAAAGTTACCTAAACGTCCAAACTAAATGGATCAAACAATACATATATGTATATATAGTATGCTATAATTAACTTCGTACGGGACTTTGCTTCGGTAGCAATAATGAGCATTATCCTAGATAGTGGGTCTACCCGACAATAGCACAGACTACTATTGTATAATGATTCAGTCTAATTTCGGCCCATCTGTCGCGTGACCGTTACGGATGCTGCAGAAACAGTGGAGGCTCATTCTGCTATTACAAATAATCGCGAAAATTCGGCCAGCGCGTAATGCTGTTTTCAATGCAGGGAACGCAGTATCATCATCTACTATCGGGGTTGTTTGTTTCGATCAACTTCCCCGAACGCGATTGGACGTAAGCGATATTCCTAAAGGCTCATGGCGAGCTATGCTTTAATACGATATACACAAATGATAAAAATACTCGAAACATGATTAGTTTGTTTGGATACAGACATGCCAGATCTACTGCTCATTAAACCCAATTGAAGTACACTAAAAAGAGTGTTACGCGTGAATGGACTAGGATCCAAAAGTGATTACGCAGATCACCTATTCCCCCAAGCAAATGATCCTGAGAAAAGCCAAATCGTACACTTACAATGTATCCTCATATAGATGTAATGATAACTCAGTGGTTTTTCGACGAAACGAACATGGAATGCTTGAACAATTAAATTCATATCAGAAACGTGGGCTAATTTACTTTCGTACCTTTCGTGGCGTTGTTAGTACCTAAAGGATGCATTTAGTGAATGTAGTGAGATACGTAGGGTATAAGAGAGAGACAGAGAGAGAGAATAGACAAGTACGGATGTCGACAAAACGAGATCACTACGAATACTTTAGAGAGAGGCGTTTTATCTTAGAGAAGAACGTGGCCAATTTAATGATCAGTAAGTAAACTTGCAATTGAAATCTCTGCGATAGCTTCGATGACATTTAATACACACGAATAGCTATTACATTTGCAAGATAAATACTTCTTCTTTTTTCTCACTATTGCTAGGTGTGTGGACTATTCCAACAGCCATTTCCTGGCCACTTTAGTGCATAGTCGAAAAAATTGGGCCAGCAACCGAATAATGGCGGGCGTCTTCTACGCGAACCTCTCTAACCGACCAATCGACCAACCGATCGATCGAGATCGGAACAAATATGTTACTAACACCTTGACAATAGGCTGCAGTCACGCCCCCTTGCGCGTGTCCCATTGTGCCCCGCTGTGCACCATTGTGAACGCGTATTTGCTTCGTGCTAAAACTCTCGTGCTATCCTCTTGCTTCGTTTTCCGTGACAACTTCTCTTGTTCAGCCTTTCTGCTCGAATCTGAAGACGCTACTGCGACGGCACGCTTCAAGGGTGTGCACAAAATCGCAGTTCTTCTGCTCCCTCGTGCGCGCTCGGGAAGTGACCTCTTGAGCTTTTGAGCTTCATCGTCATCTCCGTTCGGTTATCATCACATCACGCCATGACCAGAACTCTTGCATAGTCTGCCCACGTCCTCTTTCTTCAGACGCATGAATTGTCCGGCCGCCAGTGTGAGCTGCGAGCTGGTGCTCTCTATAGAGTACAGCAACTTATTTCGTTGTTTGAGAACACGACCCTCCCGACTCAGTGCTACGATTCAGTGTACCCGCAATGCACTCTGAGTACATAAAAATACATCCATCAGTACTCTCCAAACGCTTGTTTCTAGACAACGATGGCTAGCATTATGTTCCTGCCGCTGTTGTTACTGCAAGAGATGCCGGCAACAGACGTTGGCGGCAGAGATGCGTGCAGTCAGGCCTCGCATATGGACCGGCAACAGGCACGAGGTGTCGGCCTGCCGCTGCTCTTGCTCCTGGTTGCGCAGTACATAGAAATCTTTTTCGTCCTCATCGCTATCGTGATCCTCAAGCTCGAATCAGCAGTCCTACTATTAGCACTAGTTCACGGCTGCCTGCTTGCGCCAATCAGAGTGTGTATTGTCAGAGAATAGGTACGGCCCACCTGGCTGGGCTCGGGAGCGCCTTTGACCGATTCAGTAGTCAAGCTTACAACGAAGCCACGCCGATAGTGACGATACGACAAAGAAAGTGTCGGCCAAGGCAGGGTTTGAATTTCGCTAAGCGAAAACACGCTGATGTGGCCTGATAGCAGTGCTTATGGAGCGGGAGCAGCGGCGACGATCGTGGTGCCATATGCAAGCTGCAGCGCAGTATGATCAGTTAATAAACGCTTGCATGAGCATGCTTAAGTCGCACACAGTGAGCTCCGTTTCACTGGCTGCGACCGTTCTACCTGGGTTCAAAGTTTTTTCCTAAGGACGGTGGGCCTGTGTCCCCTATTCTTCTTTACATATACGCAACCTCGATTCATACGAATATCTATGCAGGCATATGTGTAGGAAAGCGTCATAAAGCGCGCTGAAACATCGACCAATTATAATCGTGCGCAACAAACAACACCATAATCACTGATCGATGAAACCTGATAAATGGGATTACAGAAAAAAATTATGTTAAATATAATAATAATAGAGGATAAACAGGCCCTTACTATATCAAGTGGCATTGTTCATTTGGTGATAGTTTGTTGTTTACAATTACCACGTTTGCGGTCAGCTGAACTTCTCGTGGACCTGCCCGTTCCTCGATAAAATGCGTTCGCTACTATAAATGCCATTAACCGCTATCGAAGTAAGACGACGCTTGACATTGTACGCTGGCAAAAATGGCCGGAACAACATAAGGCGATGGCTACTGTAGCCAGAAGCCATTGCTGGAGTCTTTCTTTCTCGTATAAAAACTCTTGGCTTTCTGCCAAAATACACTTTAGTATATTCGTTTGCAATTATCGCTTGGTTCTGGGTCGGATTTTTTATCTAAGGGGCTTCTACCATATCAGCACTGGGATTTGCAATAGCGTGTATATCGCTCTAAACAGTGCCCAAAGCGGCAGTGGAACATGTCGAAAAGGTTCCTTTAATAACCGAACTAGCTACATTGCTTCTGCAATAGCCACCAGGTTGCCAAACCGCTAAAAGCAACTTTATAAACGCCATTACCGAGCCACTGCCTCGATCCCCTAACAACAATAGTAATCGCTAAACGTAACTATCATAACCTGCGCTGCGCTAATCCTGCGGTCAAACGAGACGATTTCGAGACGCCGCATGGCTCATTGTAAACCATGTATAGGTTATAGCGTCCACGACATCCGGAACGGTCTGACAAACGTTCGCTGACATCTTTCGTCACCAGCTCTAGGGCCTGTTATATTAATACTTCGAGGAGTTCGCGGCTAGAAGAGCGATCTAAACTGCGGCAGACGCGTAGGTAAACACGCGAAAGAAATTCATGTCGAGCAAAATCTGTCCCCGTAGTAATAACAGCTGGAGTAACTAAGGTCACTGAGAGCCTATGGAAAATTTTAATTAGGTGCTTCAGGCCATCGCCATCCAGCGACAACTCCACATGTTTATCGTACGAGCGTCGAAGCCCGATCAATGTCAACGGTTAGTTGCTATTGTGCTAAACTAAATGCCTTCATCAGAAAACCTCACACTCCCAAATAGGGTAATGTTGCATCCGACCAAATGCGTGCCAGTCGTGCATACAGCCGCGTCCGTTGGGGATCGACAGTCTTCTGCATCGGGCTACACGCACGACTCACCGTCAGTGCCCCCCAGCAACACGATTCAATTCGGGCGGAGATGCCTCGCAACGCCTGTTGGTGTATATCTTGTACATATATCGTTTTAACAATGATACGCTCACTATATATATGTATATATCAAATTGTTAAAACAATATGCGTCTGTACTATTCTCGCTTAATCAGGGCGTGGTATTGTGGGAGCGGGCTCGAACGATGGTGTCGTACTGTGTTTCGACCCACCTTGTGGATGACATTTGGATAGACCCCGTCGCCATTTGACGCGTCATGTTTTACACGAATCTTGAAGCGATCTTAAAACGCAAAAGGCTCGTTTATTCAAGCTCGTGATCAATGTCAAAAATCATGGTGATTACTTCGTTTCAATGGATTAGGCTGTAGCCAAATTTATCTATAACTGTATGGGCTGGCGCCATCTGAAACACGCCATGTGCTGCTTGCTCTATGGAATCACTATGTTTTCAATTACTTTATTTATGATATTTATCTGGCTTTTATTACGTCTACAAACAACGGGCTTGGTTTATATGCACTCACTGTTCAATTTATATTTGCCTATCAGTAGCTGTTTATCCATTATTAATTCAATATTGATAGTGATCTGATCACAGGTATCCGCATTTTTTTTAGCGTTGACCAATTCGTGCTTATTTGTTCCATTGTTATAGTGCGTAAAGTTCTAGCACTAACATCAATTTAAATGGAATTGAATAGAGAAAAAAAAGAAAAAAAACAGTCTTTTCCTCACATTCGTTGTCTCATTTCCCCAGTTTTGTTTGGCACCTATTTGAGCACGTTCATCAAACTAAAATATGTTGGCATACAGATAGATAGCCGGTTCGAATCCAAAATGAGGGGAGTTTCATTTTTCTGCATCTTCTATGACATTTCAAAACAAAATAGTTACTTACACACTGCCGTTCCGCTTCTGGTCATTGTCGGGACCAGTTGGCGCTCATGACGCTGGTCCCTCTCATTGGGTTGTTCTTTTTTTGACAGCCGTGCTCACACTGCTGTCGTGCTCATTCGGGCGAGCGTGCAAAAAAATCGCAAAAGGCACCTCGATTATACTGAACACAATGACGCCACTCCTGCCGCTGCCGACCAGAGCGCCAACCAAGCCGCCCGCAGACTAAGCCTGAGTCTAGCTTAGTTTCTCCGCAGTTTCAACGCCCCCTGTCCCCTGGGTTTCTTCCTGGTAGGTAGAGCAGATCGGGATTGGCAGAAAATGACGCTCTGTCCTACAACGAGCTTTTGGCGAAAAGTTAGAAGCGATGATGCGCGCTGTTTGTATGCATTGGCGCCTGCGTCGCCGACGATTTAGAGTAGCGAATTCGATGACCGGAAGCCTCTCAAAGGCTCAAAATTGAAATCGAACTCCTATATTAAATCAGAGTTAATAACGTACTGCGTGGAACTGCATGATATTCCTATCCATGTCATTGGCATATATATATATATATATATATATATATATATATAGTGTGTGACCTATTTTGCAAGACAAAACTATAAAACTTGGCATCTCGTTGAACGACAAACGTGAAATTGCGCCGAAGAATGCGTATCCAAAACGCGATCAAGCGGCAGAAGTTTGATACGTATAAGGCGCATGATGCTGTTGTAGTGCATTATAAAGTCTGATTCCCTGAACAACACCATGGCATTGTTGCCCATGGTACCCGTGCTAGCCATGACAACGGCAGCGGCGGCGATCCCCTCATCTCATTCTAGAGCACATCGGATTAATTTCGTTCGGGCGAGTGATGTGTTGGCGCGTCGGCCTGATATTAAGTAACAGCAAAGGCTGCTGATCCTTCACTGAACTACTACATTGCCTCCGTGCCAAGCGGGCCTATAGAGTAGACAAGGCCTCATGGACTGTCAGCAAGGAGCGACCCGAGAAGGACAGGTCGCGTAGGAAAAAGAACGAGGTAGGGGGTCGCAAAATCATACGCGTGAGCTAGCTGAAGCCAGCGAAAAGAAGGCAAATGAAAAAGTGGCTGAAAAGAGAGATAGGAAGCAGGATGGACGCAGAGAGGGAGATTCGATAGAAGAAAGACAAAGACATCACATTGGCAATGCGATAGAAGCGTCAGTAGTAGCACGGGACTGGTCGTTTTATCAAGCACGACTAATCCTGCAGATTGGCTGATATTTATTGCGCCTCGAATTTTCGTCCAGCCCTCATGTAGTAGTGCATTGCTTGCATGCCCACCGTCGCTCATCGTCGGTTGCGTCAACTAGCCAGCGACCATGTGCTGCCTTTGTTTTCATATGTGTGTGTTCCTTCTGCTTCCGTTCGTTTTTCTTTTTCGAAAAGTCGACCAACGCCATGTCTATCCCACTGCGAAAGAGAAAAGCGGCCCGGGGGGCAGTCCGAGTTACGGGTGAACGAAGCTGCACGACTAAATCCTTCGACGGCGACGACACCAGCGACGGTCTCGTTGAGTCCGGTTAGCAACACAAGCAAAGAAGGAAACAGAGCCACAGCTTCTAGCTGCTGTTGCACTGCACAACGACACAGGCCCGGACAGATACAAGTGAATCTTACAAGGACGACGAACATAGCTAGCCTTTCATACGTGGTCACTCTAATACATTGGAATCGTCACGCATGCTGACACAGCGCAATCTTGGCTGCATCAAGCCGACATCTAGTAAAGGACTTCGGAGAAACAACAAGGGGCGAAGGACAACAAGCGAAGTTTAGCAGAGAGGGAGGCAAGCGAAAGCGGAAGAGGGCATGAAGCCAGGGGCGCAGACGACTATGATAGTCAACAGAAAACACGTCAACAAAATGGTTGCATAAGATAAACACAGTGAAGCTAAAGAACAAAAAACGGTGCAGTCACAGCCGTTACTAGCATTGGCTCTTCACCAATTACCACTGTTGCCACCGAAAGAGAAACTGCGCTTGACATTGCCAACAAATGGGCACCGAGTAGGATGATAAAACGTGGTAACGTCGCAGCCTTTGAGAAAATCTAAACCCAGTAGGTTCCTTGGCCCCGGCCCATCTTGATTGGGACTGAAAGGTAACGTCTCGAGACTCGTGTTGTAGAAGCGGTCGTCGGTGAGAGGAATATCCTTGATTTTACAACAGAAACAGTGACGTTTGGTTTGTTAAGGGAGTACCCCAATAGCACGGCAGTTTCTCCTACATCTTTCTCACTTGTCCTAGAATTCTTCCCCTTCCTATGATGCCCTTCGTTTTCCTCTTTTTTTTTCTGGTGCCGTGTTCCATCGATGACACAGTGGAGACGTTCATTCGAGTACCGGAATAGAGCAGGGTAGACCAACAACGGTATAGTCGTATTTTTACACCATTTGAGTTGACTGGCTCTGTGCGTAGATGTCAGGATGCGTACGTATGTGGTAATGGGTTTTCCTGCCCCTAGGATCTATATTTTGTTGTGTTCCAATAAAAATTATAGTACGGAGAAAAAACGATTGGGGTCGCAACGAAGTCAGCGTAAGTCCGTGTAACAGAAAATGTAAGGGGTCGAAAGCCGGACTGAACGCCAGCGTTGGAATAGGATCGCTCGATGCCGACTATGAGGTCCACC
This sequence comes from Varroa jacobsoni, assembly GCF_002532875.2. Lineage (NCBI taxonomy): Eukaryota > Metazoa > Arthropoda > Arachnida > Mesostigmata > Varroidae > Varroa > Varroa jacobsoni. The sequence goes on along the minus strand of NW_019214185.1, from coordinate 338,318 downwards.
CGATCAGACTCTTTCGTGGATACGACCACAAAAAGACCACGAATGAAGGCTCAACAAAGGGTGAAGTAGGTAAGGTAGGTGGAGGAATCTGCTGGAGGTCGCACTACTGGGCTAACAGACGACAGGCAATAGACAAGGTCATTAGAGTTTTTCTCACTTTCTGCAGACACCAACTGCGCAGAACCTGCAAGAGTTCGGATCGAATCAACTGGTCGGGCAAACACTGCTATCGTGCTCTATGTGGGTATACTATATGTCTGGTTCGCGGATTACCCAATAGATGAAAGACAGGGAAACTTAAAAACAGGTCTGTTGCAGGCGATTTTGAGAAGATCTTATCGTTGTTTCATCGGTGTCCACAACTTCTCACAATGGAATGACCCACTCCTCATCCCTCATGACACGTCGTTGTCCCATCGGTAGCCTAGGGAACACGGTTGCTGTATGGGCAAAAGGGCGTTACGACCTTTTTGTTTCTACCACGCATCCAACGCTCATTATCAGATAGATTATAAAAGCTACTACGAAAGCTCACTGATCCCACTTAGTTACTCTCGTAGGACCATCTTGTGATCTTTATAACTAAGTGACCGAACCGAATGCTGCGCTTACGGTTAAGGCAGCCGGAAATGACGCCAATGTCAAGTGTTTGCCGCCCTTTTTTGTCGGGGCGTAATAAAACGTATTATGTCATTTACACAATAGTAAGTATTCTAACAGATGCGTGTGTTTTTCTAGACACTGCAGTGACGAAATAGGAACAGTACGGTAGTTGTTGTTGTGATCGTTACTGCCACTGTTGATATTTCTGCTTCATTATCTGACGCATTGTTTTCCGTAGACGAACGGGCTGATGGCTGGGCATTGAATCGTTGATGGTGTCGTCGTTGATACCAGGGGAACGTCACTTATATTACGTAGTGCCCTCACGGGTAAGCAAGCTGTCGGGTAATGAACGAAAAAGATGATACGCATGCAGCGGTACTTACGGGCAATTGAGCTGCTGCTGCTGCTGCTGCTGCAAATGAATGGGACCATCGTCGGCCATTACAGGGCTGCTCTTCAGCGCCGGCCGAGCAACGCGTTCCGAACGAAACGAAGCCGATGGCTGCTCGGAAGAGCAAAGGCGAAATGGCAACGAGGTCGCTGCTGGTCACCAAAAGTGCCAAGAAACAATAACAGCGGGAGAAATGACGGTCGCTCGCAGTCTGCGTAACGTAACAAGTGGAAGTGCTCCAGATGATTGTCCCATAGAGTATCTTTTCTTTTTGGACTATTGATTGAGTGAATAACCGTTCTAATGAGCGGATCGACTGCAGAAGCTCAGAGACCGGGCGGGACGTTATAATCACATGATGCCGTAATAGAACAGCAGTGGAATCTGTAATAGTCGGCCACGACGGGCACACGCGAAGCTTAAATATTTTAGGTAGCCACGCATAGTCTGAGCTACGTTGCTATCACAATAACAATAATTCTCCTCAATGATGAATGAATCACCAAAAGATAATCCCAAAATACGCTTAGCGTAATATTCAACCGCGACGCCACTTCTACATGATTCTATCCTCAACCATATATGTACATAGTACTAGTTCTCCTTTTTTGTTTCGATGTAGTACAATTGTTATGACGATAACGAACAATCTATATCAGTGCAGGCAGGCTTATCTTTATCGCAACGGCGGCTTACCCTCACAGAAAGGTTCCAATGCGATAGCACGAGCAAGTTCCATTTTCGAAAATGATAAATAACTTATGGCTACAGACCAAGACGACAGGGCTAAGTTTCGCTGTCATCTGCTTTTGTTTTTTTTTTTTTTTCGGTTCTAAAAACGCCCATGTAACTTCTTTTACCTTGGTCACAGTTACTGCTGCCATCACTGCCGAATTCTGCCATTGCTGTCGTTGCGGGCGCCTTCGACACCGTCTCGGGTACCGTCACTCGTAGGTTCCATAAATCTCCTAAACGAACATAGATGACTAGCCGGCAAGCGACCCGATTCAAGCTCTGCTGGACTCCATAACTAAAACGCCATCAAGAATGTTTGCTGGACACTGCTGTAGCGCCTCACCCCGCTATGGGGCTCAATTTTTATGCGATGGTGGCCACGAGTGTCCAAACGATCGTGCGTGGTTATATGGTGAACATTAGTCTACGGGAAGTTTTGACGCTGAACGACCGGAGCGCGTTGAGATCTTCGAATGCACCGTGCTGCACTTGAGACTTGCCTACAGATAGTGGATGCATTTATAAGACCCGCGATGCCCATTCCCAAGTGATGTATTCTGCTAGTTCCACGATTCCAATCAAATGTCAGCCGTTAGAATAAACGGCTGAGACTGTTTCTTCGCCAGTTCACTAATACTCTCTGATAAGATCAATTGCCACTATTGCATGCTTTACTCGTCAACAGAGATGGCAGAATTGTATTATACAGAATATAAGGTGACTCGACTCGGCCTCAGATAGACACACTCAACTTCACGTATTAACTAGGATATTAACTGCCCATATGCTTATTGAAGCTGCAACCCACGTGAATCAACGGTCGGCGTCAACAGGACGGAGGGCCGAGGGTCGGGCACTATTTTCTGTTTATGTCACCAGTCGATCAATGATTCGACCTTCGTTCTCGATACTCTATAGTCGCAGACAATCTACGGATGCTTTTAGGTGATTTGCAATAGTCGGTAATTGAATTCGCTTTATATTCTAGCTCGTACGCTTAACCAACGATGTTATGTTGTTGATGTGCAAAAAACCTATCAACCCAACCCAGTTTGCAGCAGCGTCGTTACGCTAGAGAGAGAGATATATATCTCTTTTTCTTGTTCTAACAGATCCTTTCATCTAAACAATGAACGTCGAATGTGGCTTTCTTTTCCTGGTACTAATCTAACAAAACAGTTTCAGTACAGTGACCTTATCGTTATCATTGTGATTACCGTATAGCAAACCTGATCCCAACAAATTGGCACTCTTTTAAGCGGTCTTTTTTTTTCTTTACGTCGCAATGACTACGCTGGCTTAGTGATATTGAATGATAATAACGTGTGGGAAAAAGACACGTAGCTTAGAGGTAACTTCTATCATCCATACGGTAGATAAATAGCATTAACTTTCTGGGGAATACGTCGTGAGTGTACCGCATCTTCGATTTACAGATGACAAGGTCACAAATCACTGCAGCAAATGTCTGCCTGTTTTTAGCTATTTGAGATACAAACTGAAACAAAGCGAAAAACAATACGCAATCAATAACGGCATAAACAAAGGCTTACGCAACTCCGCACACACAAAAACGGGTACCGAATATTAATAACATCTTGTTGTATAATTGTACACCATTTTAATGTACGCAACCCGTTCCGTCGATCAAAAGTTCAATGGACGGCGCGATTTAACATTAGAAACATTATACACATACACACGTTTTCAAGTGAGTAATCTAATCGACGGACTACTTGATATATTTAAGTTAGGTCGAAGCGCAGTAGTACGATCGGACAGACCCGTAGAAGAGTAGGCCCTGCCGCTAATCTCTGTCTGTTTGCTGGTTCAACAACCCGCAGAAACGAACGCGTGCCGAGCGTCGACGTGGAACGTGCAACACCTTGTCTGAGAACGAACTTTACGCGTTTCAATGGGTGACAAACCACCGCAGTGACGGGATGTTTAAAAATTGCTGACCTTGTTGATAATGTATTGAAATACGTCATGCATACACTGTGTATACGTGTATGTATATGAAAATGCGCAATGCTTATTCCTTCTTCATATATGAATGTCATGAGCGGATATACAGAACAGTCGTGATGGCCTATTGCACGCCGTAATTTAACGAGTGATTATGGCGAGCTATGAGAAAAGAGTTATTTTTTGGTTGAAGCACAACAACTTCTATTAGATATATTATCACTCTTATCGATGGGCGAGTGTCTATTCGTAGTTCTTTCAAGCACTACCTGTTATTTCTATAGTAAGAAGGCTCCACGTAAAGAGTGTAGAACATATCATTAGTACCGTAGTTTTTGCGACAGCGATCCCATCTGAACCAACAAAGGCAAATAAACTGCCTTTTGCACTACGCCTCCGAGGCTAATCTTTGTTAAATGTTTTATTATATTCTACCAAATATAGAAAGCTCCTCGCAGCACTCATTCAGAACAGCTGCATAAACGATTACTGATTATAAACAACCCTTTGAATAGAAAAAAAATAGCAGAACTTATCTTCGTGTTCAGTAATGTTTCCGTTCGATCGGATGGCTAGCAGTAGTCAGTCTTTGGGGTCGTTGTATCCGTGTTCAATCGCGAGCAGTTTTTTAGAGTTTCTGCCCCGTAATGGCTATCAGCCACCGGGTGTATATGAGAATTTTGTTTGTTAGTTCGGAATACCGATCACTGATTGGAGCTAGCGTCGTTTCGGCGTGCCCGCTATAATCCCGTCAACGGGTAAATAAGTGATAATTTGTTGCAAACAAGCCATCCAATAACAACGATATAATATATTTGTATGACAGTCAACGGTCGGATGAACGACGCTTTAATGAAACTTCGTATGGAGTCCCACAGAAGACCACGAAGAAATACAAGCGTTAAAAGGTAGCATTTGTCAATATATTAAATTGAATAGAACTAAAAATCTTCGCATATACGAATAGTTATCTGGGGACATTAGTCAGCGGGAAGATGTCAGCGCGAGTCATAGCTAACAGCCAGATACGTACTCTGAAGGCGCTTCGATTGCTGGCAAATTTGTGGCACGGCAGTAAGTGCAGCAGCAATGGCGATCCTCAATCCGACAGCGCGTACAAAAAACGAAACTTCGTAAATTTTCGCCTGCTCAAAATGAAAACTTCGAAGGGGGCGGGGGGGGGGAGGGGGGGTATATACACATGTATGAGAAGATGCCGCCAGTATATAGAAGACAGGCCGATGCCGCTGTACAACGACGAAGTTACTCGACCTTCGTCGTCTTGTTACAAAGGGATGAATCATACGTGACTCACGAAGCGAATAAGGTGCACGAGCGCTTATTATTGTACGAGAGAAGAAAAAAATAACAAGAACAATTATGTACGATGCCAGTATGCGTGGTAACGGAAGATGCTACACCGATGCAGACCATGTGTGCATCGATCCGGACAATAGGAACAACCACATACGCTCTTAATGCGTATTAAAAACCGCAAATTGCTTACGAGTTCCCTTTTTTCAGGTTGCCGCTGATGTGATTGTTGAAGTCGCTTGTCGAAAGCATCGTCTTTCTACCAGTTACGGTCAACGACGTCATCGTTTTATGTGCTAATGTTGTCCGCACAATAGGCGCACTGTTCAAGTACTTACAAATAACTTATTTAGCTAACCAATGGGGGTTTTTGATATCGATACGGTGTACTATCATGTACCGCAGCTTCGTAGAGGAAATCACCCAATACAGGTACTGGCTTAAAATATTTGAATATTTTTTAACGCGCGTTAGTTTTACAGAGAACATTTATCGGCGCATAAATAATAGCGGACCTATCGTCGTGGTAGAAGCTAACTGAATAAAAACCGCTTTCTCACGTTATAATAGTTCTCATTATTATCTCAGAGAAGGTGCTTTTAAATGTCGAGCGCACTCGACAAAACCCCCCCTAAATCTTTTAGCCCTCGTTCCTTGTACAAACATTGGTCTCCTCATTCTACTTCTTCTCCGACCCTTCCGGCCATCGCGCATCATCTCCGCCCATCTCTCGCTCTCCATCTCGTCGTATAAAAATATAAAAACAAAGATAACTCTTGGAAATTACACACACGCGGCTTATATTGCGACAACTGATATACTTTTGCTCCTGCTGCGGCTGTTACAAGCGGCCATTTGTATCATTGTCTTTGTACTTTTAGTGTTTAATTTGCGCAAAGATCGAATCCAGTGCTAGATCAGTTCCAGCTGCAAATGTCAATTAGGCAACGTTACTACGACCCATCGGAGAGTGGCAGTTCTTGTTTTTAGCGCTTGCTCGCCACATCTACTGCCACTATAATAGCCCCTGCTTAGTTTCGTTAACGTCAAGCTTTGGAATGCTTTTTCTTTTGGCACAACGCGCAACTTTGGCTGGCTAGGTTCGAGACGTTGTGTCCTAGCAAAAAGCTAGCGCCTCTGCTATTGGTTACCAGAAAAGGGATCCAACAAAGGCTCATGGAGTACCATTCGCCAGACGGCATGGGCTGCGGCGACGAGGACTACTAGCGCCTAATAGTACTTGTTGGTGTATTGCGATATTGCATTAGGCAATTACTGCTTTTTGCTTGCTGATCATTTATTTGAGTTTGTTCCCTTTTCCTTGAACTTTTCCTAACTATCCCTGCCAAGACGTTGCTCTTTTCTGCGCTAAGGGTTCAAGGTACACGGATTCAGCTGCTGATGATTCCACCTCAGGCTGTTTGATAAGCCATACTATGAACAGGGTCTGTTCTACCGGGGCAAAAATCCAAAGTTAAAAACCTGCTCTCTACTAGATTACTGCTGTTGCTACTAAAATTCGCCAACGCTAAAGTCACGATACCAGCTACAAGAATTTTTCGCGACCCTCAAATTGCCAAAGTCCATATGCACTTAGCGTTTTCCTCTCGGAATACACTCTCATGATCCCGAAACTCCATCAGAAGATCACACGGGTAGTACAGCGAGTCGAAGGCTCGACTCGACCGACACGCGTCCTGTCATGTGCCCGATTGTCCGCAGGGCAAAAACTTCAAAAACGTACATCGGCGAAAACAACGTAACAAGTGCAATCTACGAAAATGGTTGTTTGTTCCCAATGCTGTACATGTTGCTCCCTCGCACCCACCCCCATTCTCTTTTTATGTAGCTTTCCACCGTTTAGATACCAACTGCTTTCTGTCTGTCCTTTTTCAAATCTCCAGCAGTGTTTTGCTCAGATGCAACTGAACCCAGAGACACGCTAAGTAAGGCAAAAACGAGAGAGGGACGCAGAGATAACTAAAGGAAAAATGGTTTGCGGCGACACCATGGAAAGTTACGTGTTGCACACGCCACGCCTCCTTCTCGAGCGATTGCTCACTCACTAGGGACGGCACCCGGCGGTAGCTGGAGGCCAGCTACCGCCTTGCAGGCAGCAGTTCCTGCTGTTCGCGATGCCTGATCCATGTGTAGACTTGTGCCCTAGCATCCGGCATACGCTACCCAAAATACTCCTACTGCTTCCAGCGTACCTGAAAAAAAACCTCATTTCGGTTGCTGCTTAGCATGCCCGGGTAGGCATCCACGAAATCGTAGTCAACGCCAGTAGTCGTTGAAAACGCAATACAAATAGGCATACGCACACATACGCAGACCGAGATCCCAACGGGCAGGTAACATAAACGGATACAGAAATGGATATATGAAGTACACGAATTACTAAACAGGAATGGATGAACAGACGTCAAGAGGCAAAAAGGTGTAGGCCTTCTGCTCATAACGCATCTTGCGTTTGGTCTCAGTACGGCAAGCGTACGAAACTCCAACGACGAAATTCCTTCTCCACTCGTCTACTGTTCGTGATAAAACTGGGCTAGTCTGCTACATAAAAGTATCCACTGGTCAAAAATAACAAAGTGAATTTCACCGTATTGGAGTAATGGGGAACCGTATCAGGATGAAGGGTACATTGCTACCGCAACCCTTTCCATGTACCACACATAGGCTGCCAGCTCGTAGTAATAAATACATTTTGAGAATGAGACTATTATAATTTATGAGATTCTTCAAATTAGGAAAACAGCAAAAAAAAAAAAAAGTCAATAAAAATTGCCGAGTAAAATGATCTGATACTGATCGAACATTATTTAGACTGCATATCCAAATGAGCTTACATAGTTGAAGTTCTCCGTTAGCACATAGCATTAGTATTATAACATAGAACTATACGAAGTTATGTTAGACTCACGGGGGCGCCCCGTAGGGCATCATGTTGTGCTGATACATATTTTGTCGCTTCTTTGCTATTATTCTATACCTAATACGGGTCCTTAGGCTATAGCCGTTTTACAAACACAATTATTCATCTAAGAACTATTTGTGAAGCAAAAACGTATTGCAGTTAATTCATTTTAACTCAACCGAAGCCTGGCCATTAACGCGCTCGCCATCGGACCAGGTCATCTTTCTTCTTAACTTTACTGTCAACGAAAAAAGGAACCGGTCTATTTCTTCCGTCGGAACACAGTGGTAGAGACACAAGTATTCAGGGCAACGAACATGTATATATATACATACACACCGCTGGCAGAACACATCGTCATGGAATGATGCTTCCCCTGCCGGCCTCGCCACTTAGAGCCGTGGTCATCGGCAGGAAGACTGCGTAGTTGGAAGCAGCAGTCTTATTTTTGGCCGAAGAAGAATGTAAACTAGAAAAAAGCTTTTGGGTCTAATTGACGAGCGAGTGTTGCAATTTGTCCAGATGTTGTGATTATGTGATGTAATCAATTCAGAGAACAGCATTTGTTGAATGATTGATCTTATAAAAAAAAGCTTATGGTAACCAACAATGTTCATATGTGTCACAGTGAGTCTTCCAAAAATGCTGCGTGTCCAGTAAACGACTATAGAGCTTTAAGTAGAGTGATCTGAACCTCAGAACCTGTTGATTGTAAACGAAAAATGTTCTTAGCATAAATTTCAATTAGCTTCATAAGTAGTATTAACTACTTATAGAAACCTTTTAGAATAGGACCACCGTCTGTTTTATATGACGGAGGTAAACGATTTCCTTGTTATCATCGCCCGCCATAGCTGATCGTAACCGCGCACATATAGGCGAGGCCAAAGTAGAATGCCTTGAGTCATGCACTCGTTACCACAACTAAACAATTGACGATCTCAGCCGTTAAATAATCAACATGGCGAGCAATCTACGGCAAACTCTCTAATTCGCTAACGTTGTTAACTAGGATTGTAATGTAAATCTTCTGGTGTTACACAACGAACAATTTATCACTCTAACCGATTGAAGCTTTCAGCCGTGCGACTTCCTGCTGTCATCGATTCATACGGACGCCGCTAACATAAAGTACCTCTGGCCCTTCGATTTCGCCCTGTTCTAAAGGCGTTAGCAAACAACGCATCTATCCGCCTTGCTTCCGACCCCTCTAAGCTTGGCGACATGGCTCTCCGCGAATTATGACGACTTCAGGTCCAGACCATTTAATGGAGTGCACCGTCGAGCACTGACCTAACACCAGCTGCGAAGGCAACGATAGCCATGGCTGCTACAACATGGATAGTCTTCACAGCTTACAGTTACCGCTATGCGCCGTTAACGCCTAGCTCGGCCCAAGCTCCAGTAAGCAGTAGACACTACAGTACCCACGTCGCATCACGTTACGCTTTACGTGGGCCACTCGCGTCGTTACCAACGATCTCATCTCTACTTTCCTCAGATTCGCTCCTTTGTATATATGAGCCCATCTTTGCCGGTATGCTTATATCTATGTGAGCGTGTGTTTGTATCGTTTAACGACTCTCGTAGTATCTGCCGTCAAGCTATCTTTTTCACCTCGGCCGGATGCATTGTGAGAGGACAGCCGAACTGTGTAACCACAGAAAAGCAAGTGAGTAATCATGGGTCTGCCAATTGGCTGACCGGCGCAGGAACGACGTCAGGTTAACAAGCGAACGCTTCCTGACAGTGAGACGCTGAAGCAACGTTAGGGGAAGAATGGTCCCATTCGCATATTTCAACAGGAACAAGCTCGTTTCTGCCGGCCACAACTCTTCGCTGAAGGTACCAGGACAGCGGGAAAGGGCCTATTTTTATTAACATCTGTATGTCATCTAACATTGGCGAATGTTTTGCAAGAATAGAGACGACATCGGAACCGAATAACTAAATGGAAAATTCTAATGATACGACGTATAACGGAAAATTGCATTAATCTAACGAGATGCATGAGCATTTGATAAGAGCTCTCATACACCTTTTTTTTTGTGTGCATGAATAACGATCACTGTATTAACGAAAAAATCTTCATTAGAAAACTACAACCGATCGGTAAATGTCGATGCATTCCATTTATAAAAAAAAAAACAGTAGTTTAATTAATTATACGAAATACACATTCATTTACGGAACTACGTATTTAATTGACAAAAAAAAAAACACGTTCCTTAACGCCAACTGACCATCGTCAAAAGGACATCGAATTGAATTGTGAAAATGGGTTGCGACTACCGGAGGTTGGGTAATTATTGTGGCTAGGCTCATGCGAACCAACGGATGGTGGTTGGTGTATAGTAATATTTACCCTGCTCAAGCTGTTCATTTCACAAGGCAGCTTTGATGTATTTAATAACATCATTCTGGCCGAACTTACCATAAACAAGCGACCCATGCACGACTTGTACAATCTAACAGCCACCACCATATATATATATGGCATATGGATGCGGGTGCGTAGTGTTGCGTTCTAGGAAGCAGATTTGGGCGAAGGTAAAGGACGACAAGCGTCATTTTTGCCCCTGGGCACCGCTCGTGCTGACTCTCGAATAGGTAAGCCACCGTTAACGTAGCTGAGTGACCCCGACGGCGACCAACGCCCATCACTAACCACGTGGCGAGAAAGAGCCGCCGTGGAGAGGGAGCAAATAGACAATAACAAGCATCGACGGTTCGGTCCACGGGCACCGATGAAGGAAAAGCCGGATGGCAGCCATTCGTATTGTTCAAGACAGACCGCACGACGTAGCGCACAGAGTGGAAATGAAGTTCCAATCAGAAATACAGAAAGTTTTACAGCGGACTAAAGCTAAAAGGCTATATTGACGATTATTTCGAAGATCACTTTGATACCAGTGACGACAAAATGTTATTTAGTAGATAGACAGGAACGTTTTTGTTCTTTGCTGCCAAGTTTTCTTTTCGTCAACATTGTTGCCCTATTCAGAGTGAATCCATGGCATGTTAAATTAGTGTTAGGAAAAAAAATCGATGTTTCTAATCTAAGGCTCGATTTCAAAAAAAAGCTACTCAACCGCTTCGGGCATATATTTGAGATCAGCCAATAATACTGGCTTGAGCAAAAATACGAGAAAAACAACAATAAGTGATAGGAATAGATGATAACGGGAAGATTTTCAATAATATACGCAACGAAAACAATTAGTAACTACGCCTCCTAATAAATTTATTGTTCTGCAGAATGATCTGATGGTAAGACAAAAATGTAACTTGGCAGCTTAGAAATATACCAGCGGTACGCGCCCTGAATTTGAAGAGTTATTGGGCTGGACGTATCTGGAATCTATCACAATTGTACTGTAGACCAGTACACGTTTATTCGTAACAAAAAAAGCAATCGATAACGCATTTTTCAATAGACAAAAAGAAGGCCCGCTTGAAGGAGTCTGAGCATTCGATCCAGGTAGGTAACAGCTACCCAGAAGATGGTTTCACTTTGTCGGACGCAGATAGCTGTACGATAAGGAAAAAAAGCTATGGCACTTAGAGGTATACACATAACATTTCGTATTTAGCCATGGCACGCATTACCAGGGGTGATGGTGGACAATACGAAACTAAGGCAACGCAGATCAAAGAGTTCAGCGATTAGTCTTTGTTCGAATCTATCATGGTGTTCCAAACGCCGAATAAAGCCCATGGGACATATTGTTGCTCGGACCATGATCCCAGGTGGATTAGCTGGAACTCGTCCTTTTCCACACACGCCTGCGTGGAACCGCGATAGTCAGGCCATATCTGCTCTCCTGAAGGGCTCTCCGCAAACTCTTTGCTGGAAAAAAACAGGCAAAGCCCTTGATACTTTGGGAACAGCGACACCTGCGAGTTCCGTCTATGAAGACACACAGTTCCCTAAACGAACTCGACGCACGTCACGCTCCGTGACGTATCGATTTTCGCCAACTAATAATATCCACTGGCTAACAACAATCTACGAAGTAACTTTCATACGTGTATGCGATGTATTGAATAAAATTATTATTAATTTTTCTAAAAGTGAAAGGAACAGCATTGTACAATGAAAGCATAAACAGTTTCTTCCAAATCGACCGAACAACATATTTCAAAGTTCTCTTGATTTTTAGCTTTAGAGTCTATAGATATATATTCACTAGATGACTAGTTAAGGAAACTGATTTCTAGATTTATATTTAGGCCACATTGTTTTTAAAGTCTTTTTTGTGATGCGACTCGTATGGATGTACCACAGGTTGTGGATTTTAGGTTATAGCTAGTTAACAGAAACATCGCTGATAGTGCCCCAGATAAAAAACAATCTGCTACAAAGGTCCATTCTATCCTAGAACGCCTTAAGAGCGAGCTAAACGTGTTAATATCTTTAAGTGAGCTAGATGAATTTAGGCCATGCCATGGGTCTTTGGTTTACAGCAACCCATGCTTATGTCGCATGACTCAATCAACAATCAAAGCAGATAGAGGAAAAAATTTTTGTTGTGACTAATAAAATGATAGTTTTATGCATACTGCCCCAGGGAACTGACGCTCCGACTCAGATACGCGGACTGAAAAAAGTCAGCCAGAATGATAAACACAGTAATACAGATACAGATCGAGAGAGTGTTGTTTAACATTTGTGTCAAACTCAAAATTTGTGATGTCGTAGAATCAACCGGGCACTTACCAATTAACAAGATCTCTGCAAAAACGTTTACTTCACAATAACACTGCGACAGGGGCGTCAAATTTAACGACTATCGAAATACGAAGCGTTGCCACTGTAAACAAAATGTCACACTCAATTTTCGATCGATCTTGATTTTCGAAGCTGAAAAAATGCGGGGTTTGCTTCATATCTCGTCTTTGCCGCTCGTTTCTGGCTCTCTAATCAAACGGAATGCACGCTAGATAAACTCCATCTAGCAGTTGCCATGTAAAAACAGCGTTTATATGTGGATTTTATCTTGCTGAATGCTTTGTTATTGATTGAAAATGCGGTTGAACTGCAGTAGAAATGCAGAGGTACCCTTCTGGTTGGACAGAATAGTAAATTTATATAGACGTAGTCTACCTAATGGGTGCCAGCGGAAGCGGTAACACTTCGACGAATAGAAAAAAACTCCAACGATCAGGATTATCATTATTTGTAGAAAGTAATGTTTTAGATTTTGTTTATTTTGCTATCACAAAGTTACATATGCTGTTACTTATTGGACATAAACATTGGGATGTTTCGTTGCTTCTAACAAATAAGGAATCGTTTATTGTTTATGTTTATATTTAAAAAGGTTATTTTGCATAATCATTATACGTTGAAGACATACAGCTCATTCCATATGGAAACCGCTGGCTGGCTTTATACCTACCTCACCGGTAACGCTCCTTATAATATCTTTCCAATTTACCCAACTAACTCTTCGTAGCCGACAGGCCCATAGTAACGCTTCTTAAAGCATCCATAATCAATTAACAATACGGCTCGCCTTTAAGGGTTTCCCTGTCTTTTAGAATAGCAAAATTAGCTTGCCTGAGTCAATTGCCTCTGTCCGCAACTTCTATGCCGGAGCTCCTGAAATCATTTTGCATAAAGCATCGTCGCGTAAACAGAATAAATAGACAAAATGGGCGCCAACGTAACTAAAAACACTAGTCGTTATTTTAAATTAGCTGAGAACGTCAGCTGACGGGTTTATCAGGCCATATAGAAGTATTCTGTAAAGTATATGGACCTCTTCCACGCGTTGGCCTGCGTGATACTTTTACTGTCATATTAAGAAATAAATACGGCAACGTAAACGTCAATAAAAAAAAAAAAAAAGAAAGAAAAAAAAACGTTGCCAATACCACAATATGCTTCGAATATTTTGCCCATATTCGGTGGCAATTGAAGATATTAGATAATTTCAACTCCAATTTCAAACAGGTGGGCTCGATTCTAACCCACGTTGGCTGGCGCAATCAACGTTTTTCAACTCTTGTATCGCACTTAATGGCAGTGGGCCGCGCACACTGTAACCCCTTTCATACGGCAGCTTCAGCATGATTTCCTTCCCGTTTTATTTCCTCAGAGAGTTTTCCGGATCCTCACAACAAGTTGTTCCAGAGAGCGCAGCCACAGGCAACAGGAATAGTAATGTCGTCCAGCAGAGCCCAAAGTCATTCGAACTAAATGAGCTCAAGTACTCGAGTCGTCTGGGTCCAGAAGGTGCCGAGGCCCGAATCCTTCAGCGAGATTATTTGTTTCTCTCTGTTTTTCCCTCTAAGCCCTTGGTGCGCGTTTTCAATACTTTTTATGACACCAGCCGCCGAGGCCACGCAATTCTGCGATTCGCGGTTCTGCTGTCAGCTGGCGCAAATACGAAAAAAAGAGCAGAGCTACTCGTATGGTTAGTCTGCATTGACAGGGCATCATCGTTAAGCCATCCTGTTGCCCCACAAACATTTACTTCACACGTATTATAATTTAGCCGTGGCTTGGCAGAACAGGGCATATCCTGCATAAACATTTAATCTATTCTGCTCCGACGTGAAATTGCTAGCTTCTAGCCACATGCCGCGATTCCACTCAGTTGGCAGCGATAGGTCGCAAGTACCCCACGTACTGTAAAATTGACTCGAAATGATGACGCTACCGAAAAATGAACGAGGACAAGCTAACATAGAATTGACTTTTCTGCTGGCTTCCTCCTCTATCTAGGTTGAGCCACGTAAATTATCCGGACGTCTTCGGTCGAGCGCATTACGTTGTGTATGTAATACTTTATTCCGCCCGTTGCCCATCGGTGACGTATGACCTATACTTAAGGCATTATACTCGTTTATGTAGCTTTGAATTGTTGTGATTCGCGAATCTTTGTGAAGCGATGGCGGGGCAATCGTTTGCTGCACTTTGTGCCTACGGGCTTGTTCGTCTAGCTATTCGTGTGTGCGGTCTGCTAAGCCAGTCCGGAGATTAACTTACGTAATATTAGACCCTATCTAACATACAGTTATTACAATGACCGCACATTAGGTAAATGTGTTTATTTCTTACATGTAACTTAATATTATCGCGTAGTCAAAGGTGGGCGGAAGGACGGCCGAAAACAGCCACGCATACCGGTATCCTTACGTAAACACATACATACACAGTGAATCACAGGCACCGGGAAAGCCAACGCGCAAATGCTTATAGCTACTACATATGTTAAAATCGGCGATATTTTGAGATGCAACCCAATAGGCGATGCAACGCACGTGCTTAAACATTTAATTACTCATATTTAACATGTCGTTCTTTCTGTGTCTATCTGTATTCGTTCAGCTTTTACATAGGAACACATCCAGACAAGGCGCAGGATACACGATTACTATCGCTACCATCATTTAAAATGCATAGATGTTCTATATATTTTTTATGCTAACATTATTTTTCTGTCTGCTCTCGCGAGTGCCGCAGCTTCTGTTATGGCTGTTATTTTTCTACTTTTGGTGCTTCACGCTTCCTTGATAGTTGTTGTTATTTCTGTTGCAGTAGCAGGACTGCCAGAGGTCGCCAGAAAAAGGCAGGACCCTGTCTCGTTGTTGCTGCTGCCGTCGCCTTCGATATCGTTGCTGTCGCGTTGAGCATTATAATAACACAGATATTACAATATATTTAGATGTTGTTCTACTTGGCGAGTCAGGCCGTGGAAGACTGGTCGGGCCTGTTATGGGTATGCGCGATCGTGTGCTATCTAGCGCTGCTGCTGCTGCTGCTGGTATCGGCAAACAGACGAATGCCGTTGGGCGCCGCTCTCGATTCCCCCTGGTTTGGAACGCACGTGAAGGCAACGACGACGACCACAACAACAACACACTAAAGAGCTGGCAAAGCCATTAATTTCCAGTAACATGTTCCTTCGCTGGCCAACGATCTTCACAGAACTCACTGACGGCCACAAAAAAGCGCAAGCGGTACGACGTATGAATGCGTTCGACCGACATAGACCGCATGGCCACAGCTTCATATTCAAGAAAGGCAATGAAGCTTACGCTGTACCGCTTGATGTGGTGGCCGCTCTTCAACGTCGTCTCAACTTAATTGCAAGATGACTTTTTCGTTTTCTTTCTTTCGCTTCTAAACTTTATACCAGTTTACCTGATGGGGCATTTTACTCGTCAAATTGATTGTCACCTGAAATAGCGGCAGCCTTTGGACCAGATTAGTGCGTGGTCTGAAATGGTCGTCTAGTCCCTCCTATTAACTATGTACGGGCGTGGTATTCGCATCAAGTTCATAATAAAGACCCGATCACATAGTAATTATAAGGCTTGCGATCAACATGCTTTTGACATTTGATGTAGCCATAATTAAACTTGAACATATTACGTCTCCCTATCATTAAATATGAAATTCAAATGTCGTGAGATTTGGCATTGTTACTTACCAGCCGCGACTGTAGAACGCAAGACCCAAACAAGGCAGCAATAGGCATAGCTACTGCTTCGATCTCGTATCCTCAGTTGTCCCAAGATGGTCATAGAGCAAGGCTATCAACATCGATTCGAAGGCCTACTTGATTAGGGAGAGCGGCAGGGCAATGGATAAACATCTATAGGACCACGTCAAATGCACGTACTGGAACCACTGTACATAGAGCGGTCGACCCGGCGCCTAGAGTAAATCCCGATCGAGACACCGTAGACATTATACGAGTCGTATGTCTGCGTGTCTATGGGTGATGAAGATCTGTGCTGTAAGCTCCTACGGGCTTGTTTCTCCTAACAACTTCAGAAGTCGGCGGTGGCAGTAAATCAACATAGAGCCAAAGTGAATCAATCGGTTGGTGAATAAATACGCAGACGTCGCAACACGAACGTTTTGGGATCCTGATTGCACTACTGGCATTTAAATTGGACAAGGCTTACTTGTATTTATTCTTGTAGTTTGTCCTGCTTGGGCGCTAGCATTCAGTAAATAAATGTCCTATTAGTTTACTTTCAGCATAACGGGCTTTATTTAATGTCGTGCCGAATGTTAACACTATGTAAAGTATTTATTTCTGATAAAGTGTACTCAATGATGTCTCATGAAGCGTTTGCTTTTTTTGGAGCTTGTTTGGAGCACACTCATAGAATCGGCTACGTAAAACTATATAATATCGCCTAGCATGGAACGTCATACATTTTGATCGATTCTCATTTCTTGTAACTCCAGCATCAATTCGTCATATATAGCCGTCTCGTTTGTTTCCGTTCGAGCTTTGTCGCTTATTGCAAACTCCGCTAGACGTCTGTTTTAAGCCTTATCTTTCCACTAGAATAAGGTAAAGCTCCAAATCCACCTTTCAATAAGCACGCTTTCCTTTACAGATATAGTTCTACCTAGCTTTCTTTTGTCAGGCTCTATGTCCTAAAAGTGCCGAACAAAAAAAAAACACACAGCTATGTGCGAAACGCGGTATTTAGCCTACCCTATGCACAGAGTTTTTTTTTAAAACATATGTGCTCCTGCTTTACACCTCCCTTTGACCAACGCTTCAATGGCTTGCCGGTCTGCAACACACGTTCGCCCAAGTCGATGAAAACTCACAGCCAGACTGGGTACTGACCCTCGTAAGAGAGGCGTTAATATTGCATTAGAAAAAGGATGAAACAGATATTAGAACGATTAGAGATTCTGACAGGGAACAACAGAACCAATAGAACTAGCGGGGAACACATCAGGTCCTGTTGTCACAGCAGCGCCGTAGAGTAATCGAGTTTCTGACAGTTCAACAAAGTCTCGCCTTGTTCGACCCTGCAAAAATTCGAACGCCGTCAAGGGGCACGGCAACAACGCAGAAGTTAGTAGAATACAGGCACACCTTTAGAACTAGGTGGAAAAAAGGAAAAGTTAAGCTGAGCTTTTCTTTCAACCGATAGATTTATTGCTTTTTGTTGAGTAGAATGTATAGCAAAAAAGGAGACCAGATCTGGCTGACTAGTGTCTCATTTGAGTGTGCACTCTGCTAGACAATGATTAGAAAAAAAGGAAAATCGGTTTAGCATCTTTATGCGAAACATAACACGACTAGACAACAAAGCAACTCCTTACGTAGTAAGTCATTAACCCTTCTTCTTTATAAATATACTGCTCGAGTAGTGCGAGGCTGACTATAACTGTGTATTCAATTTCACGGCACCGATGCGATCTCATAGTAGAAGATTTTAACTTCAGCGTAAATAGCCTAAACTATAATTCATGTGTCAGGTATACGTGCACGCCAAATCACCCGCTTTCACTTTCCTACTTCTTCCGTCTCACTGATATATAGCCTGGCAATTTAGATTGCTCTGAGCTTCTACTGCGCCTCGTGCGCCTCCTCTATAAATATATCTATTTCTGATGTAATAAAGCATCCAAGAACCGTCATGAGCTAGCTTCTCTCCGCGTAGCTTCTTCGCGCGTGATTCATACGTTTCTACACACAGCTTAGCATTGTACAGTAAGTCTTCATCACAGACGACACACGTGGCCGTCGTTGTCGTCGACTTTCAACGCTACTCTCTCCAAGCCAATGTACTACGGTATTGTATCCGTGTTTGTCTGGCAACTCTATCCCACAGCTGTGTAGACTATAGGGCGTCCGGCCCTTTACAGCCCCATTCACCACCGACTAGTGCGAGCTCTCTAGATCCTCGTGGTGTCTCCTTTTCTTCCCGCTTCTTCACTGTGTGCTCTTATTTTTGTCCTATAGCCTTGACAAAAGAAAGCCTTTTCCATCCATATTCATTCTGAGAGGCAGGCAGCACCCACGGCCGCTCCGTTTGCCATCCGAATCTTATTATCTCTACCATTTGTCTCTTTTTCGTTCTGCTCTCTCGCACGACTATCTTCAGGCCCGCTGACTGCCCTCAGGAGGAGCTAGTTCCAGCAGACAGCATTCGTTCGGTATTGCCGATACTCGCTTCACTGTCCCTGGACACCCCACTAGTGGCCGGACGATTGCAATCACGCTAGACCCGTACTGGTGTACATTGTACATGGCCAGCAAGCCCGGGATCCCTAGTAAACTATGCAACCTCTGCAAGCATCCACTGAACAGAACAGTCTCCCTTTTGATTCTAGCCAGGCAATCTCCCTAACCGCACCAGAGGAGCATATGATCTCTAGGCTTGTCTGTTTGTCTGCCTGTCTGCAGTCGCTGCCGCGATAATGTTCAGAAGCCACAAAGGGTCCAGCGCTAGCGTTGTTAATATCCATGAAGTCAGGTGCCCGCCCGCGTAAGCGGCAAGGGACTAGAGGGGTTTAGGGAAGTGAGCCGCACGGCATTTCGTCCTATGAGCCCGTGTCTTTGCGGACGGCTTTGCATGTATATGTGTGGTGAAGTACTGGCCACTTTCTTCAGCTATCGCGACCCACATAGTCAGCTAAAGCTCAGACGACCAAGGAAGATAGAGGATTCGATAATTCCTCATCAGAACCCAACTGTATTGGAACTGTACTATTTCAGTTGTATGTACAGTAGATTATATTGGTTATAAATATATACAATCTACTGTGTTGGGTATGTGGTCGTGTGGAAGGCAGTATGAATCTGACCCTGCCGGTCGAACACGAGTTTATTTGCGAAATCCAGAAGCTTACACCTGGTGGGACTCATAAGGATAGCGGATAGGCCTATCTATTCTAAAGTGGTTGTAACCACCTCACAATGTTAGCACGATGTTATGAAGTGTAGATGCGTTGAAGTTGTTTGCTTCAAAGGTTCTCTTCCCCCTTCGTAGGTAGGCAATCCTAAATACGTAAATCCTTGTATTTGCATATCTTACACTAAGGAGCTGATTATTATTCGCGACCGACCCTAGCTAGAACAAACCGTGTCGCCTTCTATAGGTCCATAAACAAAGTCTATCCAGCCCAGTGCTCCGCGACATTTCCGATGATATCACTTACCAATCATTCATCAAAAAACCGTTCTTCTACCGTTCAAGTCAAGTGTTATCGTACGCGACAGTGACTTCGCCTCTATATCAGCTATTGACCACCTCAACAATCATGAACCACTATGGCACTCTGGCAACGAATCTTATATTCTAGCCTGCTGCTAGCGGTGACATAGAGCTTGAGCCATGAACGTCTAGCGCAGAAAGCGAGCATTATTCCCTAGCCATTTAGTTCCCCCTTACGCGGTGGCGTCCGTACTGCTGCAGCCGCGTGAGTCCAATGACCAAGGAAACGACCGAACGATCGGCGAAGTGCTTTCCTACGAGACAGATTTTAGCCTGGCTAGGAGTATTAGTATTAGGAGTACTGGCAAGGGATCCGTATCGTCAGAGAGCAGCTAATGAAGGTGTACATCACATCACTTGGCTAGAGGTGCAGTCACTTGACGGTGCATTGGATAGGGGCAATGGAAAATGGATGAAAAGGACCTACTTGTGTGGAACTGCAGTCCACACACGTAAAGGGTT
Organism: Varroa jacobsoni; assembly: GCF_002532875.2. Taxonomy (NCBI): domain Eukaryota; kingdom Metazoa; phylum Arthropoda; class Arachnida; order Mesostigmata; family Varroidae; genus Varroa; species Varroa jacobsoni. The sequence continues at coordinate 317,928 of NW_019214185.1, read as the reverse complement.
TTCTGAGCTGATTTCTTGTTCGGTTTACTAAATTCAGTCGACTGGTCGACAGCTTGACTGCATGATGCATACGGAGTAGACGCATAGACTCTATGGTCTCTAGCATTTAGAGATCTGTACGATTCCTGTCTCCATTAGCTGGTATCGACTAAGTATTGCATAGCAGATAGACGGCGACAGTATGGCAAAATGTATCGAGTTCCCAAAATGGCAGTTCGGTAAATATTCAACCGGAGGGAAATGCGAAGACTTGCAGGCGTTCTGTCTCTACCATTAATATTTATTGCAAATAGAATTGACCTAAATTGAACACTCAACGCTTTTCAGTTCTACGAACCTTTACAAACTATCCACCTTCTGTATCTAGAGACTGCTACTATTCACGTCGTGCTAGTGCACTCTTAAACAACTATATTTTATTTATTAATGCTTCTATATCAAATAATTATAAATTTAATAACTTTCTATCCTTTATAGAACATAATATGTATAATTAATGTAGTAAGTCTCTAGTCTTCACATGGAAGAAAGACTGGGTACTGACCCGACGGACCATCGCTACACTTTAAGGTTAGACAAACAACTGTGAAAGAACCTTCAAGAACAAGCGCATTGTTAAACCACAGTTCTCTCTTCCACAATCTATAATACGGAGGCACTAGAATGAAGCTCTGTAGCCAGTTTGTTCGTGCCATGTCTCCTCCTCTTAGTTCTATTTGAAACTGCACCAAGTGATGCCGTGTGTTATCTCCCTGTCTCTACCCCGGCGAGCTTCTTCAGTTAAGTGTCATTATTGTTCATAGTGTTGATTGGAGCTAGTGTAGGATATTGGGGCAGCAGGGACGGGCAGTAAGGGAGACCTGCGAGAAAGAGAGTCTTTGGCTAGTAGGAAAACAAAGGTTTTTTTCCAAATCTCTACCTAAAATTGATTCTTCTAACCGACAGCGCCACCGTCAACTGGCTAAACGCAGATTGCTGCCTGTAAGCTCGGCTCCGCTGTTCCTTCGTCGTCTTTTTTTACAGTGACCATCAACATCCTCATCATCATTATCATCACCAGGAATTGGCGAATCGGCATCAAGCAGCCGAGCAAAAGGTCAATATGTTTGTTTTATTGCTGTTAACGTTTGACGTCCTTTTCCCTCAACCACCTGCAATCGTTTTTATGACCATAACACAGTGCAAAAGATGTTAACAAGAATGCGCTCGAAAATGGTCCTTCGGTTTTCCGCATATCAGAACAGGGTGAGTCGCTTACCTGGAACAGAGAGAAACAGACAAAAATTTTACTATTGAGCCTTCCTTTTTTTACTTCTTCACGGTTCTTTGCCTCTTCACCTTCTATGTACGTCGTGGCACAGAAGAGTACAAGTAGGTAACGGCTGTGTAGCAATAGCAATAAATGGACCTGAAAATTGCGCGCGAAAGGACTAATTTGCATAGATTTAGTGCATTGCCGCGCTTGATCGTTGCATGCTTTCATTAACAACTTGGCCTTTTTTCAGTTTCTTGTGAGCAAAGCTAGGACACGCCGCTTAAATGCCAGCTACACGTACAGCAGAAACAAAAGCAGCTGTAGCGGAACCGCAAGAGAAAATTCTTCCGTCAGAACTTTAGTTAAGCGGTTAAAATCGTTCTGATTATTTGAATTTCCTGCGCAATTCAAAACTCTAATAAGTTATTATTACAATTATATAGAACTGTGACGCATTCTCTTGCTTTCGCCAATTCCATCCTACAGTTTTCTCAGTATCGGTGAGCAGTAATTCCATAGTGTTTAAACTTGCCACAAGTGAGTTCCAGGAAACTACCAACCTCGAGAACGTATGTCGCTCTCCGTGAGTCAGAACGTATGAGACTTCGTTCACCATAGTATGGAATAACATGGACACGCAGCATATTAGGATGCAACCATGATCCCAAAAGTGAGGCCGATGTCAAGAAAAACAGAAGTGCGAAGGCCATCAAAAAGTTTTTGTCGTACTAATCCACCCCATATTGCCGTTTCGCCGTCGACTGCTTAAAATTAGTGTAGGTTTGAAATTTTCAGTTTTCGTCCGTTGACTCGACTCTTGTCTTTGCCCGCTTTTGAAGGAAATCATGGTGCTTTTTCCATAGGATCGATCACGTTTTTCCAGCGCGGCTTTTTTGCTTTCCCTCCTTCCTTGGTCCGCTATTTCACTAGCCCCATAAGATTTCTTTTACGCTACACGTACACTATATGTCAAAGCGGGAAGGCCACGCTACCGGACTCTGTAAATCTGGCACAACCCCCATGTGCTTTAGTGTAGGCCCATGTCGATATTAAACATCTTTAGGCGTTTGCTACGCACCCTCAAACTAAAATTTCTATGGTCCAATCCAGTTGGCAAAATGTATGATCGAGTGCCCCATTGGGCAAACATAAAAGCTGACCGAAGCCAACCGGCTGAGCTGCTATATAACGTGGGGCTTTTAGAAGGCCTTAAGGGAGAACCTGTTTTGGGAGAGCGGAAAAGGGTTTCACCTATTCTAATCATACGAAGAACCTACCTGAATCTCAGAAACGTAAAGTCTTTTGAATAAAAAGGAATCATGGGCATAAACGAGCCATAGCTTAGCCAAATATCTAAAAACCTTCGCCGCCTACCCTATATTCAGTTGTGACAGGAACCATATTCTTAGCTGCAGCGCTTTGTTTTACGAAGGGATCGAGACAACTTTGTCGGCCTGCGATCTTTTCGTATCCGTCCCCGTTGTTGACATGCATAGGAGTTACAGATGTTGTCAGAGCCCGTCGTGGTAGACTACCCTTCATCCTGTAATAAGGTGTGCGTGCGCGCATGTGTATGCACTGGTGCAATGTTGGACCTTAAATGTAAAACGCATCGATTCAGAGGTGTACTACGAGGAAGGTTAGCTGACATAGTTTGTGACGACGTAACATGTATAGTCTATTCTTCTGCGTCATGCCTTTTGCATATTCAAATCACTGAACGCCATGTATGCGACGGCTTTAGCCCCCTTCTCTCTGCCGTTGCTTATAGCGTTCGTCTGTTCCTGCAGGCAAATGATTATATGGGACTGCTTTCTCCCGACGAATACTCCGTCCACATCAGATCCCTAACAGACCTCACCGAAAACCGAACTAGGTCAAGCTGAGCTACATACGCCATACAATTCATCAAATATACCTTCGTTCACCACTCGCACTGTTTACTTCACCGTGCATCGGCTACCACCTTTATGAGATACCGCCACTAGAGAAAGGTATCCGATGGCATTACCCCTCGACCTATACCCGCTTTTTCATATGTACATGTTGCAGCCCACTACCTTGATGTGCCACTTATTTGTAGTACGGCCTCCCCGGCGACGCTTGCTATCATCCTTGGTGACTAGCAGTGGCATGCTCCAGTGGGGTCATACCCACCTCACCATACTGCATTGCAGATTCGCTTTGACGAACCCATCCACGTACGGTTTGCTTCATGTCGCCCCCAAATATGAGATGAGTATGTTTCTACAGAGGCTCCGCGGCCGCCATAACGAAGGCTTGTCACTGATGAAAACCGAGGCACCTGCTGATCGCGGATGCCATTTAGTCCACCTGTAGCAGAAGTATTGTTTAAATGCAACGGCCCGTTCGACCGTCTACGCTCTGTAGATGTTCCTACTTTATCAAAACAGGTGTTAGCTGGACAGCGCTAATGGAAAATGGTTTAAATACAGAATTAAAATTTCACAGCATTTTATAAAGTCAACTCTTAAACATAATAAATGTCAATATTTAAAAAAAAATGTGGTACCCAGTAGACATGATATTCTTTCTGAAGTCTTGGTTCGTAGGCGTTCCGAAACGTTAATTATAGAAGAAGTGGAAGAAAACTAGTATCTTACGTATTGCTGCAACGATACTAGTAATACCAGTAATAAAAAGAAATAAAATCATACATTCTATATATTACTGCACACGTATTGAAAAACAAAGGCTAGAATCATCGAAGCTTCAATAAGGCTCATCGAGAAAATGCAATGCAAGTTCCTTCATTCATTGATCACAGTTTTGCTCTCATTCTGAACCTATATTGACTAAAAGGCACAAATTGTTGCCCTATTTATTTGGCCGAGGTGCGTTCAATAATAGTAGAATTGATTCTTTCATTCGTTACCAGTTTTGCATCGAAATTCTCCTTTAAGCTACAATAGTCAGTGTATACGCTGTTCCAAATGATGAATGTTGTCATCCAACGTTGAAATCCATGACTGAGACTGGCACACGAGCTTTTCGTTATTTGTTGACAGAGAGACTGAAAAAAGGGGCAAGCTGACCCATCGGTGAGGCGACAACCGCACCCTATCGAAGACCGCGGTACCTTTAGTGCTTCACATAGATTTCAGCGAACGTGAGCCCAAAAGCTCGCAGGCTAGTAACCATCGTCAAAAACAGCCTTTGTTCACTCTTCTGTGAAGCGCAGTACGGCAGTATTTCTGACGCTGCCGACGAGCGTTGTGGTGACCAGATAGGGAACACTGAAAGGGGCAACTCCTCAAACTGCCAAAGACAGCCATTACCACAATAACGAGCAGCAAAAAGCATCATGCCTTCTTTGTCATTATTGGTTGTTTTATTTGTGACCGTCAAGAACAACGACAAGATCAAAATCACACGGAAGTCCAATTTTCACAGTGCTCCTGCTAATGGAGAGGGGAACTTCAGTACACTCCCCAAGGCAGGCCGCCAGAATTAGCAGCGACTGCATTTGGTTGTATTTATCGTGAACGGTACGCGACCTCTACTAAATAACACAGATCCTTCCGAAAAAAAAAAAAAAAAAGATGAACATGGGTCCTCAGTGAGCGTACAGCGTTCAGAATACCTCGAGAACAAGTGCGACTTTGCGTTTTACGAGCTGCAGCGCCGTACCACACGACAACCCTCCGTTCCTAAATAGTAAATGCTCTTTTCGCTCCTTTACTAATTTTATTAATACTGGCCATTTAGCTTTCAGGAAGGCACTTTCTCCCAAATAGACGCGTGCCAAGCGCATTGTAACTTCTCATCATTGACGTCTGAATTTGAAAGAGCACCTTAGCCAGACAAGCTCAATTACAATAACAACGGGAGCGGATTGTACCGAATCTTTAAGGCATGGCTTAATCATGATTTTGTTTACAATTTGCCTAACTTCAATTGGCGTAGGCAAGCGAAATCGAATATCTTTCACAATCGTCCGTTAGGTATTACACTGCCCCCAGTAACGTTAACTTGAGCGCTGTGACCCGTTTTATACGACTATGCGGCGATTCTATCGAGCGGTGCGACCCACCTCGCTTATTTGAAGTAAGCTGAATTGTGCACGAGACTAGAATGAAAATCGGGGTTCCGTTGTTGCCGACTACGACGTTTGAAGCAGCTAATGCGTACACATGCAGGATGTCTACGTGATTTATACAGGAACGCCTCTGGGAGCTTGTTCCACAAAAGAATACACAAAAATTGCGGTTAGTGATCCAAATATCAGGTCCGACTGTACTCTACCTGTAGAGCACTCATTTCCTTAATCGATCCTGCCTTATCGTAAGGTACTTTTATGACGCTGGAGGGTCGAAACCTCACAAAGGGTAAGTGAGCAACAGGAAAAACGAATGAACGGCATAAATCAATCCCCACATATTTCTCGCTTTGCGAACAACGGATGCATTCACGTCCCGTAACGATAACCGACTGATAAGATTAGAAAGTAAAATTGACTGAATCTTGTAATAATTCGAAGCTGCCTTGCAATATCTCCTCTAAGAGATGCTTCAGCCAAAATAGACAAATCACTTTTGACGCTAACTAATTTATCAAGTGTACGAAAGGCTTCACTTCATCGATCGTTCTATTGTCTTTTGCCAGATATATTCCGTTAAAAAATAACTGTATAAAGAAAAAGCCGGTCGAAAACATGAAGCATCAGACCGAGCAGCGATGTAGTTTCGAGACGATAAACTTCATCAGCTACTAACGGCTGACCTTTTTTGCAGCCATTATTGCAGTTGGATATGATACAATCCTAATAGGCTGTTAACTTTTACGACATCAGTTTGATCATAATGTCTCATTGAGATTTTTGTAAAGTTAGTAAAGTTACCAGATCGTTTTTCCTTTTAACCTATGACGGTAAAAAGACCAAGTCTCAGGCATCGGCACAGCAAGATCAGACCACGACTGTCTTGATATGACTTTCGATTCCGAAAGGAACGCCGCCACTACCACTTCGACGTGAACTACGGCCCCAGAGGGCTTAACAGCGGATTTCTGCAATGACCAGTCCGATCGAATTGGGCCACTTTTAAGAGCCAGTGATAGGAGACGAGAACGTCACTAGAAAAAAACGCTGAATGGTAGTGAACGCTGGGAACTCACGTAAGGGTGGGACTGCCGGCAGAGTGAAAAACTGGTTAAAGGGTCAGCATTGCGGAAAAGTTGGCGATAAAATGACGCCAGCGAAGGCGCAGAAAAAGGGCAGTTTGAATCGATCAATTTTAAAATAGGCGCGCCCCTGGAAAACGTCTACCCGGGCTTTCCCGACCATCGAAATCAACGGTGCCTGGCGTCCATTCAACGTCATCATAACGCCTAAATGCCTGCAGGTATAGACTTTTATCTTAAAGACGACATGGAACGGTAAGCATCCCGCACAATACGCAGGGAAACGGAGTGTTTATATGACTGGATCAGATCGCTAACACTGAACATGTTGGCATATTAAATTTAGTGCTTGCTCCGGCTCTTACAATGGCAACCGCACCTATTCCATAGAAAATGAAAAAATTAACATAGATCATTGATCACGCTTTGTTGCGGACCTTCTGGCAAAGTTAACATGAAGAAATCCACTTTGACGCTATATTAACCAGATCTCCGAAGGACACAACTCAGAATTGTTGCAGAAAATGCTTGTAGGATCGAAGAACACTTGATATGTTTCTTATTGTTATGTCCGGCACATAACAATTAGGCATAGAGCCTCTTTTTGGTATCCTGTCTACACATATGTGGAAACAAAACGTTACGTTTATACTGAAAGCATTAACTGAAGCATTTCTTTGTGGGATGAAATTTTAAGTAGAGACACGTTCGTGGTTACCGCAGGAGTTTTTTAATACCTAATAAATTTTCTATAGTAATAACTATTAAATAATTTGGTGAATAAATCACATATTAGGTTGACCAAAAAAAAAGCCGTCCAAGAAACCCTACGATACGAAGACATATTCATTTCAATTTCCCTATACGATATATTTATAGAGGGAACATATTTTCTGGGCTGACCACATTACTACGCGTATATGTTAGCAGGCGGCTCTCCCACAGGTTAATTAAAAGTTGCATACGCACTGTGAGATTTAGTCAGCTAGACTTTGTCTGCCTCTCACAGAAACTAGATACGGGACGAGTTTAATTATGAGCAAATGACTTGATGGTTTACACACACAAACATATATACAGTAAAGGGTGGCGTTTATGGCTTTCTATCGCTAAATAGCGGTCTTATGTCACACCACAGTAAGTAGTTACAGTTACACGACATAGGACGTAGGCTTATGGTATCGATCTCGGCGCACCGTTCGAAGGATGCATTGTCTGAAATAACGGCCAACGACATACGCTAGTCAGGCCGTAAATAAATTCGCACCCAAAAAGGTATTGTTTACACGTTTTTTTTGTTTACACGTTTACGTGCTTTAAAAGGTAAAGTTTACACGATGTTAACACACTTCGCTGATTTACGCATGTCACAAGCTCTGTTGAAGTCTCTATAGATTGTGCGCGGCGTTCCCAGACAAGGCACCGTTATATCTAGCCGATTACTAAACGATATTATATATATATATAAAAAAAAAAAAAAAAAGATATATCAAAAAATTAAGCAAACATTGAACATGACGGTTTAGCTGCTGCTTGTTACAAACGTAAACTTGTCCATGGAAGAATGCGTAGATCAAAAACAGGGTCAAGTTGACGTCATACTTAGGAGCGATTTGTCGAAGATATTTTCTTCTTTGTTGCAAAAGCTTTCGATCTTCCATAGTTTGTATTGTAGAAAGTGTTGAACATAGCAATTAAATAGTTTGCCAATTTTACCAACCTATTTATGAGCTAAGCCTAATTGTTTTGGCAACTCTGAATTTCAGGAAAGAAAGTCCGGGACGGGAGGCAAATAGCTCTTCAATGATAAGCTTTGCATTATTTTGTATGGACTAGATGGTACTTTTCTTACGCCGAGGATATACGAGGCACCACTGAATCGTCCGAAAAGCTTTCGGTCGTGCCTTAGCGTAAGATGGAATAGAGGTTTACAAGCATTTATACATGTACATACCAAATACACCATTTCCTTGTTTCTGTTTCTTCTGTTGTTCTAAAGCTTCTGTCTTACCTAGACGTCTTACCGACGAACTCGCACGTTTCGAGGTGTTGCATCTAGATCCTCATAACTTCAAGATGGGGTGCGTTTCCAAAGGCAGCGGCCCTGGTAAAATTCTTTGTATGATAGATAAGTGGTACTAAATGCGTTTCGAGGATTCCGGCCTTTTCAACTCTACTAGCGAAAGTGGAAACGGGCCATCAAACTAAAGCTGATAAGGTTTTATGTATTTACTGTATGTATGAATTATAGTTATAAAGGGGGCACATATTATTTATGCGAAGCCGATTGTAGTTCGAACGGTTACTGACACCTGGTCAGCGATTGTTATGACCATTGGCTCCCCAAACCCCACGGCTCAGTTCCGTTACTAATGCAAGCTTGTCTTGACCGATTTTTACCTATTTATGTGCTGACACCTTTAACGTTATTGAAATAATCATAATAATATTATTGTCAATTAATGGTATGGACACCATTAACATTTAATCGCTATATGCACACGTGTAGTCAAAACGTGTTCTGTCTAACTGACCAAAGCAATGACATACTTTCGGTGTATATTGTAGCAGATAAGTTGTGATGAACCTCAATATAAGATCAAAAATCATGAAATTCTTCATTCTTGATCGATCATCGCGGCCATTTGCATCGTCCGCTTGCAAACCTGCACCCCACGATAGGTTCAGGTCGTCAGGTTGTGCAAAATGCAAAACAGACGCAGTGCCGGTGGCAAGGATGCATTAGAGTAGCATTCGTGCTAATGGTAAATTCAATTGAGGGGATTTCGATTAAAAGGGCTTCCCCAGGCGTGGATAACATGAAAGGACAGCGGTTGGTCACCACGTAGTTTGTATAATGTCTGCTAGCTCTGTAGAGCCACTTACGGCCTCGCATACTAATGGCTACAGAGGTATTTTTGTTGTGAATGGGATCTACGAGGACATACACACACTGTCAGAGGCGTACATGGCCAACAGAGTGAAGCGATAAAACTCTTCATTGAAGAAGTTACATCTCCTATTTTTGGCGGCCACGTTAGTTAGGCATCGCCGCAGATGATAGGAAAACGATACAAAGCAAAGAAAAACAAAGGAAATGGACTGCTTCTGTCTGTTAAATGGATTTTGTAAGCACCAGCGTACGTTCAATGATAATGCTAGTTATGTGTGTAAAGGCTATGTGGAAGAGGGAAAGCAAACGAATGGTGTCATCTTCATTAATAATGGTATGTGGCATTAGCCTGAAGAACTACGTCAGCATGCTGACGATGATTTCTTTCCTACGCTTTTGTTTTGTCCTGACCCTTTCTTCGTGCTACAGTCCATCTTATTTATGAATTCGATGCACTCGTTTTTTCTTTTATCAGCCTATCTTTCTTTTTGTTTCATTCCTAAAAAACCGATGATTTTGTCTCTCAAGCGCATACGTAAAGAATACGTATGGCCGGTGCTTAATACAAGCGAATATGCAGGCCATGGTCGTTGGATCTATCTTTTGCAATCGTTGCTCCTTTTACTGCACGTTACTCGACCGAACTCCCTAACAGCAAAGTCCTTCAATGACTTTTAAATCTTAAAGCCCTTATAAGAAAAAGCGCTCTATGCTTGCATGATACCCCCAGCCGGTCACTACAAAAGCCTGCCAAAACCAGCTCATGCATGAGACGAAATTGTCGTAGTTGGTGTTGCCCGTGTCGCCCCAACGAGGTAACCTCATTCAGAATTATAGCAGGAATAGAACAGATACAGTAAAGGAGCAACGTCGAGTATCTGAATATAGCTAAGGTTCTGCAGGCTATGTCTTTCCACCCACGTTGCCTTAACCTTCCTGAAGGCTCTAGCAAGCACTCCGCGTCGAGCGGCGTTCTCAGCAGCGTATTAACGGTTTGATTAGGTAAGTGGTCTAAGGAACGCTGTGTATGAGGGTCTTAGGCTGCTGGGAGTGGTGTTAGCTGCTGATGCCCCTAGTGGAGATAGCGCATTAGAGGAGGAGAAAAGGGCATTTCATATCCAGAAGGGTCGCTACAGGCAACCCTGGGGGCTATTCGGGCTCATATAATGCCTAAGAGCAGACCCGGACGTAAAACTCGAAGCAGTGGTGGTTAATCGAAGGTTGCCGGGTGTAACCGAGCTAGCACCAGTACACAAAGCTCGTCGACCCTTCCACGCCCTCTTAAAGCCCTTTCAAACATTCTAGTGGACAAAGCAGCCGGCGGTCACATTTAACACGGACACAGATACGATCAGACAGCGCAGATGTCTGTTTGCGCTCTGACGAACATGAAATAAGCATAGGTTGTGCTTGGTCCTGCCCTACGTACTAGTAGTCAACACTAATAGACAGTAGTAACTCAAAGTTCTTGGCCGGAACGCGGCTCGTTCCGAGTATATATTGCTTTATTGGTGATTTTTATTTATAGAAACTTAAGTACTTTAGATTGCATTTCCATGGACACTTTGAAATAAATCGTGACTCACGAAGTAGGTCCCTTATGTGTTCTATGCAGGGCCGTGTACGAATAAGGCTTAGTTAGATACGTAGTTAAAGACTGACTAATAGGCTCTTTAAAAAGTGCATATTCTTTCAAAGTGATTTTAATAACTTCAATGTTAAGCTCCCAAGCGGGTCTACATTTGTTCAGAACAAGACATTTCAGTACACTTTAAACCACTCACTCAAACTTTATCAGGTTCGAGGATATGAAGGCAGGCGAAGAGGGAAACAAGAATATATTAATTTCGACTGGAGGGTGAAGAACTCTCTAAGGTGGCAGTTAGTGGAAATAGTTGTGGATGGTAACTACCGATAGCCATGTGTATAGCCTCAGATAGCTTAATATTAGTTTAGGTTAGCCCGAGTAAGTTGGCCGGTAAGCGCCCCCCGTTGAATAGCCCTTTCCTATTGGCATCCTATTTGATAAGATATATGAGGATAAATTATTCAGCTTAGGCGGAAGGTAAGTCTGGCCCAGTCCTCACCTCGTGTCCCCCTCGAGTCTGAGAAAGGCTGAACTCGCTAACGCGCCCGCCATAAGAGTCCGTGGTCAAGCAACGACACATCCAAAGCGAAGCGGGATTGCACGGTGGCTCAGGCGAAGGGCTGCCTCTTGGTCGTCTTCGCCTTTAGAATATTGATTTATCTCTCACACAAACAGCCTCTAGTCTGCTACAGAGCTGCGACGGTTGAGCTTAAAAGCGAACAAACTAGAGTGGATCACGACATTTTCAGGATTAGCGTCCGTCCATACGCTTTCCTCACTTTTTCCCAGTTTCATCCCCCTAATTGTTCAGCCGTATTGTGCAATCCTGCCGCGCCACCAGCTGAACGAAACTCGTAACATCAAGCAGTCAATTAAAATATTACCTCGCATGTGAAAGATGCTGCCTTTTGGGGAAAGATGACCGTAAGAGGTGCGTTTGCAACATTTGCTTAAGAGCTAGCCTCACAATTTTATATACTCGAGACAATCCTATAAAATGTGTGCTCCGAAATTATTTCTTTTCTATCAATCCCCAATCTTAATGTGGAAATTCGTTATCATCATTCCATTCGTACGATCTGTATTCACCACACGTTCAGTCCAATATGGCTTCATCTTTTTTGGCAGCGTTTGCAATTGTTTAATATACTTCAATCTGTGGATTTCAACTAGCTTCGTTGTAGACTAGTCTTTCCATCGACCGCATTCTAAAGGATGTGGGGTTTTCCACCCACTGAATGGCATCAACTAGAACCCCTGTTGTGCCAGGACTCGTTTAAGTCCTTTTATGCATTCGACGACCTCGAGAAAGGAAAATGAGCGACATTGAATAGTTCCAAAAAGACGCAAGTAGAAGGCAAGAACGTCTGGCGAGGCGAGTAGGAAATGTGGCACCGTCATCATACCCCAACCGTACCGACAACAAATTGTGGCAATTGCAGAATTCCTGACAGCATCCCAAAAGCGCTAGCTTAGCCGGCACGAACAACGCGGTAAAAAGATAGCGTGTATACTGTTACCTAGAAGCAATGCAGCGGAATGCGTATGACAGTCGCTCGGGCAAAACATCCTCATAGGAATGTTCATTGGTGGCACGCTTTACAACTATTACAGGACTATTTCTTGAATATATCAGAACGAGGACCACGAACTAAAAGTTGTACTGGAAATGCCGCTTCATGCAATCTTTTTATCGTCAATGTATGACCTTTTGTCGATTACCATTTTTCGTTTTGTGACAACAAAGCAGATAGCCCAAAACAACAATCTGTTAGTATTCCGCCTTTTCTATGTGAACTGTTATTCTTGCCTCGTAACAAGAAGCTCGAATGCGTGCCTCTATCAAGTGTAGAATACTTCGAAGGTGTTATCGCTTTGATCAATACCTTTCTGGACGAAACAAATTTTAAGTACAGAATTATAAGGCACTGACGCTTTCTGGGTACCTCTCGTAGACTCGGAAGTCTTATTGGACTCTACAGTGGTTTACAGTGAGAATACGCTACCAAGATACTTAGCCCAAAATACATCCATTAAGAGAAGTCTATTCTTCCGTTTCCACCAAGAGCAGAATTGGCGTTAGTTACGGATTTACACAAAATGTTCACCGGTCACAAAAGTAATGATCTACTCTAACACATTATTATTCACCGTCTTCGTCCCCTCTAGAGTTGGCAGTGCGTTAAACTGTGTCGAGAACAGAGGGGCAACGAAGGAGCTATGCTGCGTTAAATTATATATAACTATATTCTATCTACTTCAGCTTCCAGGCTATCGGCGCCAACCCAATCTTAAATGTCGTAGCAAGAATCAGACTAGGTCTACTTCTACGTATCAGGGCGATGGCAGTGACTGTTGATATTGCAAAGGCAACATGCCTCCCCTTCTTAGCAGTAAGACAGTAAATCTGTAGGATACAGATATCTCCTTATTAGCTTCTAGGTTCATAGGGCATAATAACATAACGAAAACAGCCAACTTCTAAGTTCTTTACTACTACTACTGCTGCTGGTAAGTTGTGGAATTGAGCTAAAGCTACAACTTAGAAGTTCGTAACGTTGAAAAAGTTGATCCTATATGATACATATATATATATATATACATATACACACAGATTTTTTACATTGCACAGTTTATTTTCAATATTTTTGATACTCGAGAGTTACAGTGTGTTAAACCGCTCTACAAGCCAAAAACCCGAAGCTGTTTGACGATACTTAGAATTTAAGCGTCAGCAGACGAGAACTAAAAGAATAATAAAAAATTATTGCTAACTTCTGAACGGTTACATATTACATGTTTTACCATCACAAGTCAAGCAAAAATCGCATCCTGTGTTATGGTAGGCAGCAATAGTCCATGAATTGTGGCTGACCTCAGCTAAACTTACTAGCCAACAAATCCAAAGTAACTTGCGCTCTTTCTGTTCGAGCCTCGCCAGTAGGACTCGAAGAAACACAGAAACAATGTGTAATACTTTTGAAGTGAATCTATCTATCTTCACATATGCGCGTATGACTTGAGATGACTCGTTCGTCAGAATCAGCAGAGGCATGCTATGATGACCACCAGTCAGCGAGGTGTCTTCCGCACTTCTGCTGGCAATGCCCGCATTTTGACACCACTTGAAAGGAAAGGGGACTTGGCTAGTGCCGAGCAATGCCTTTACCATGCATTCATTAACGTCGGAACCTCGAATCTATGGCAACGAATGGCGGTTCGTGTGTCCGCAGGAGGCTTTGTTTAAGTCAAGAATGTAGTAGTCGGGCGTCGATGCGTCCAGCAGACCGAGCAGCGTTCGCTCATTGGCGTCTGAGTGAAGAACAAGTTCGGCCAACCAATTTGAACAACACCGCGCAGATTTCTGCTCTATAAAAATAGACACACAGACATAGCGCCATGGTTCTATTTACCACAGTCACTGGATCATCTGTATATAGCTATATACGAATCTCTTATTGGCGAGTACTGGTGTTCTTACAGCTGAAGTGCGCCGCTGGCTCGAAGATTCGTCTCGGAACAGCAATTACCTTTCACAAAACAACTACGCTTACGTTCAGGCGTATTCGTATCGGCTGCAGCAATACAGCGATAACAGCGTTACGATAGGGGGCACATTGAGAAGCATAAGCACGTTCATGATTGACCATGTACGATTGTGGGGGTCGGTCTCAGGTAGCAGTCAGTTGACCCTGTACGGTAGCGGAAGTGGTAAGATAGAATGAACAACGAAATAATTTACCTGTGGAAGCCGCCATTTTTGTACAAGATGTCGTTTTCTTTTAGTGTATCATTGGTACGTGTTCTCGCGAGGTGAGACGAGGTAAATATGCGGGAAAGCTCTTTTGAAGCCAGTTTGACTGTAGTAGTAGTAGTAAAAGAAGAAGACCACCACTTAATTTTGCCAGAACGACTTGACCTTCTGTCTATTTCGTTGTTACACATCCCACATTAATTTTCATTAGTAACTAACGTCTTTATAGCTTCTGTCGGATAACGTGAAGCTTCCGCTTCTTCCTTATGTTTGGCTCATTCTTTCATTCTCTACCTAATAGTCCGGTGCCGTATGTGGCAAAAACTCCATACGCGCATATATGCATTTTATAGATGTGCCCAATAAAGCTAAATGGTAGCGGTTCAAATTATCTTTGCGAGCGCTCTCCTAACTTTTAATCGTTGTTCCCCATATTAACAATAACAGTAATTAACATTACATTAAGAATGTTCTTTGTCATAAATACGAGTTAGGAATCACTGTAGAGGAACTGTAAAGCGGAACGTACCACACAACCGAGATGAACCGAGGAGTCAAAAATCTGTTGAGCCTGTAAATAGCAGTCAGCGAGTCAGTACCTGATCGAAAACAGTGGCGCGTCATTCAGTCGCCGCCTGCCAGAAGCTGTTAACTTCACGAAGTTGGCACAACGTTGGATGGTGGCAACGATATCGGCTTAGGCAAGACATTTCAACAATTATAGAGTAATACAATATCTGGTGCTATTTGTGGCAGTGCTGCTGCTGCAGTGTTGACTATGGCGTTATACGACGCGTTTTATACACTATAGGAAACAAACGGTGGTTTTTACATGCCAATAAAACTGGAGAAAAAGAAAAGCACAGCTTTGAAATCTTATAGTTTGAAATTGAGTATTATTTGACTAGTTGGGCTTTCTACCAGCTCTATACATATTATAAACTAATAATGTCAATGATTATATGTAACGACTTTGTTACTTACGTGTCATAAGCCCATATTTCCTTCGTTACTTTTTTTCTGGATAGCACAGCACAGCACATCAATGTTGTCTGCAAATGTCTATGGCTGTCGTTTCACTCTCATACTTTTGCAGTACCTGTCTCTACTACAGAAGCAGTCAGGGCCGGGGCAAATCAACACTCTACACGCCTATAGCCGCTCTTGCCAGCCAGCCACCGGCCAAGAGCCATCTGATGTTGTTAGCTTGCGAGCGAAGTCTGTTTTTCTGCTTTTACCGCTTTTTGATGCTGCTCATTGTCCTCTAATCATATCGAAGAGTGACCTCACACTTTATGACCACGCGCACACATCGTGAACAAAGAAGCATAAGTACACAAATACTAGTACAGGTGAACGGGGGGACGACATTTAGAACTGCACGTGCTGCACGTACTTCGGCGTGCTCACCGGCTACTCATCATTGCGTTGGTACGTTATACCATTAAATTAGTAATTAGTATGACAAAAGATAGATACGATATAAAAGATAGACTACGAGATAGATACGAATACAAAAAGAAAAACTACACTAAGGAAACGAGAGTCTACGTTATGTTGACGATAGCAACTCAACGGTAATAAATTCACCACATCTGGCTTCGTGCTGACCTATGGACACATTAGCATGTGGTAACATCGTTGCGGTGTTAGCCGTAGATGGGATACATAACGCAAATAGATTACGAACAAAAGGTGGTCGTTTGATTTCAAAATGAGCGATGGGAAATCGACATAAGAGATGCAACGGTTCTGTATGTCATCCGCTGTTCCAAGTTACGGTGGCTCGATAACGCTTGAATGCTAACATGAGTACGCGTCACGCTTCATGATACAACTACTACATGTATATAATTTTACGAACGCTAGACATGAACATGAATAAAGTCACAAATGAACTGAAACATCGAAGCATGCCATTATCAATGGGTCGGAAGGTGCAAGGAATTATTTCCGAGTCAATGCTTCGCAGGGATTTACGAGGGAAAAGCCAGGCCGCCCCACTTTGGTCCTGGTCATGGAAAAGGCAATATTGCAATGAGCATGGTTTCGAGCCCAGCACAGAGACCATGAGCAAGGATTTATCTGCCTTAAATCACAGCGATTTAAAAAGTGTTTCTGTTTAGCATAGATAAAAACACAATAGTGTAGTCAGTCAACGAGTCTCGTTGTAATAACGTTTCTCTTAAAAACAAAGGAATTTTTCAGTCGTCCCTGCTAGCAGGACAGCATCATGTCCAGACTTCAGCTATCGTCTCCTCGACAACTATACGCTGAGCTGGATGAGTATTGAATAGTTGAGAGAAAAGCCCTTAGGAGCTCCGGAGCCCGCAGCATCAAGCCATTGCTACCAAGGCCTAAGATGACGAAAACTGAGGGGCTTTTGGGGCATTGTAACCAGTGAATCTGGTGTTGGTGCAATTCCAGCGCGTCAAAATATAGCCTACATCATAGGCTGCTGCTGGTGCGGTTCGACTGAGCGATGGGAAACGCATTAACAGACACGGAAGACACCCCCCCCCCCCCGCCGCGCCATACCTTTTCCATTGTCAGCGTTCTTGTATGATGGTCACAGTCTAACACATTTCTCACTGTGGCCCTACAGATGATGAACACATTTCTTCCACGACACGACAGCCAATTCGGTCACCCAGAGTTCGCACACTGCTTCGCGCCAACTTCCTCCGCCACCTCTTTTTCCAAAACCTCCCACTTTCCCCTTTCCCGGGGTAACTTGGTGGATGCGCTGTAAGTTACTCTCATGGTAAAGCCGGGAAGCTGTACGCTGCCGCACGAAACCGCTGATCTTGGGGAAAATTTACTACCTCTGTAAAATACGAGTGGTACCAGGCGTATGTTCGCTGCTGACTTGCTTATTATATATATTGGTAGCGTGCACGATGGACGTGAAGTGAAAAAACCACGCGGGTGGCGAGAAGTATTTGAAGACTGAAGGGACGCGACAACTATGACAACAACGGAAATGACAAGTAGGTGACGACGTCCTGTTGAACGCCGCTTCCAAACTTGGACTTCGCAATGCTTCCACAACTGGGGATCCTTTGGAGTCGCATTTATTTGCTGTTGTTGTAATCCTATCAAGTTATGCCCCTTTCTATGTGTAATCTGCCCCCGGCAAAGGCGTCGGGATCACGTGGTAACCCCCAAACGCTCCCAACTCTCTTGGACAAAGCGCAAAGCTCGCCTAAAAGCATCGGGGCTCACCAGCTGAGAATGAAGGAAGAGAGAGACCTCGCGACTCAGTGACAATCGATTGTGACCCACGTGATCTTTTCAGTCTCTGTTTTCTCCTCATTTCTTGAACAATGTGCATATGACGATGACAACAAAACCTCGGTGACATCGCCACGGTTGCACGCACCCTTTCAAATTACAATATATTCACAGCCATCGCGATCACAGCCAATGCTGCTCTTATTTGTTCCTGCATAATCCAGGCCAAATAACCCAACCAGCCTACCCTGACGTGCACGTTGCCCAGTCGACTCGTTGTAGCATCTCCACTCGAGGTAGATATAGCTTCCATCACACGCATGAACACAACAGAGATCATTCATTTCGTCGACGGGTAGGCAATGACTAGGCGACATTGCAGGCTGCAGTGCGTAACTTATACGCTCAGTCACACACATTAAAGCTGCTGCTGCTATTGTTACTGTTAGTGATACCAGGAGCTGCTAGAACTCTGCTGCGGAAGTTTCGAAGGCTGCCATACGTTGGCTGCTACGAAGTTTTGGCGCGCACACCTACTTCAGTAGGACGCACCCTAGTCATAATGTATAAGAGGAAATCAACGAACGAGCAAGAGAGGGGAATGGGACAATTTAATGAAAAGTTTTAACTTAGCCTGGCTGACGTTAGTCTCGTAGGTGGGGTTGGTTACCAGCAATGTCACAGAAAGATCTACTGTTGGAAAGACCGAGCTCATGAGCGGGTGGAAATAGGCGGCTTCTTTTATCCGGCTTCTGCTAGAGTATCAAAGTTCTCTGCCTGAATATCAATAAGGAGGCCAGTTCAAGTGAACAGAGATCTGTGTGACGATTTTGCCGACGGTTGCTTCGTCACCATACGTTTACGGGTCGGCGTTGCGGAGACATTATTATGAGGAATTGCTTAGCGCTGGCAGCGCTGGCAGTAGCTGCGGTCCGCCGTCTTGTGTCTTTGCTTGATAAAGGCGGACCCAGAATCCTAACAACTAGCTATTACATGCACCAAGAGAAGTTGTAATTAAAATCTCATTAACACGCGAAAGCAATGGCAGTACCAGTGAGTACCTGGTAGGTAATACCCTTATGCAAGTATTACCGAGGCAGACATCGCAACTAAGACAAAGTAGAGAAGATAATCGAAATTGCTGTTCTCATCGCTCATACATGCCAAAATATGTCCATTTATCTGAAATTAAACATCAATTAATTTTCCTTCTTTATTACCGTTATTTGACCGGTTTTCTCCGTCGAACAGCGTTTACCTTTCGGAACAATAAGAACAGTAACCTCTACAAAGCTGGTCTTTTTACCGAGCATTTATAGACTCTCGAAAAGCATCCGACCGTGGGCTGACTTCCAAGATACGTTCTAGTGCTACACAATTCACTTCTAGCGACTCTGAAGAACCGCCGCCGCCCATACTGCCGTAACAGCCGTTGCCTCTATTTACATGTACCTTTTCTGATTGGCCGTTTTCCCTCAGAGTACAATAACCCGCCATAAACCCGAGTGTGAAAACGTGCCAGCGGCAGCGGCAGTGGCAGCCAGCATACGAAACGCACAGAAGCGAGAGATAAAGCGAAAGAGAAAGCATACAGGAGCCAAAAGTGGCACTTTCGTATAGAACATATTTTACGCGCAATAACTTTCTTTAGTAGTAGCGCTTACTCGTTATCTAACCCTTCTGTTTGTTAACGTATGCCGTCGTCTCGTGGAAGAGTTACTCGTTGCTACTGGTCGTCGCTGGCACGGCCAACGGCCTAATCAGTGCAGCATGTCGGGAGTACTCCATTTCTATGTAAGCATCTAGTACAGACTTGCCTATCCACCAGCAGGCCCACAAGCTCCAGTGGCGCCATTACGCTCGTCCCTTGTTGAACGTGGTAGAAACGCCAGCAGCAGCTAAGGTTAATATTAACCCACCGTTTGCACCGTCATTGCTACTACGCTAGCCACCTTCAATATTGCAATGGTAACGTAGCACGCCTTAACACGGCCAGGACCCCCCCCCCGGACGCAACCCGGCTGCCATACCACCCCACCACATGGCAGAGCTGCAGCGATCCCATCATGAATCTAGCGAGCGCTCAGCAGCCAGCCAGTCTAACCTCTCCCTTAATTTGCCGTTCCACGTAGAACAATGAGGAAAGACCACAAGGGGGCGCTAAGGCCAGCGCGTGCCCTGCGACTCTCTAACAACCGGAAAAATAAACGGGCTTGGCTTCACCGAAGAAGAGGATGCGAAGCAGCTGATGTCAGAGGGTAGCATGAGGTGAGGGGGATTGGGAAACGTTAATTGCACAACCTGAAGTGCGGGAGGATCGGAAGAAACAGCAGCAGTACCAGCAGCACACTGAACGAGAAGAAAGAAAATTTGTGAATGTGTGTATGTGTGTGCAGATCGACAAAGATCGGCAAAGAGAAAAAGCGAGGACGCGATGGGGAACAACCGAGAAAGAAATCCCCTTGGACTTCTTACGGGACGCCGTCATAAACTTTGGGAGGAACCTAAAGCATTAGAATTCAAGCGCTTGCCAAGGAATGAAGTCCGACTCCTTGCCTCTCCCACTATCCGGCAGAGTACTACCGGGCTAAGACAAAGAGACCAACCATCCGACCAACGAGAGCAAGTAGTGCAGATAGCAAAATGAAGGATAGAAAGGAAGTGTCTGTGACGTCTGTGCAGACGAAACAGGCGGCTTCAAAGGTTCAGCAGTCACACCAGCAGCAGCATGAGTAAAAGTGGGTTCAAGGCAGTGGATGCCCGCTATTGCAGCATTTTCTCGTCGTCATTGTTGTTGTCGCCGTTCTTTCATAGTCCTTTTTGTTGTACCCCCTTACCTCTGGTTCACCCGATTCTGCGCCTCTCATCTGCTAAGAATCGCTAACTTCTTCGTTGGAAAAAGGAAGGCGACAGTAGCAGCGGCGACGCCGGCAACCAGGACGCAGAAGATGGCCACGACGACGCAGCAACAGAGAATAAAGTTAAAGAAAAAGTAAAAGTGCGCTAGAGACACGAGGAGGAAGCCAGCTGGCGGGACGGTTGGCTTGTGCGGTACCGACAACCCCAAGTTATCCAAGGTTTTGTTTGAGTTTCAAATCCGCTGTTGTCGCAGAACACACCTTTGGTGCGGAATAACTCAGAAGAGGGCAGAGGACAGACCCAAAGCCTGGCTAAGTGCTAGCAGCCGTCACTGAGAAGGGACGCACGCCAGCACGAGGATAAGAAAACGAAGAAAACCGAACAGCGCTCAAACGAAGCTGCCCGCCAGCAGAGAAGCCTTGGTGCTTAATGAACGCGCTCATTACCGCGTGACAGTGGGGTGTAAAGTGTGTTTAGCGCTATGGGGGTAAGGGAGGAAGCAGGGGGAGCGTAAGATGCGTGAGGTTTTATACTCGGCAAAGGTAAAACCTGAAGGAAGTAGTAAGAGAGGTTCTAAGTGAAGAAAGTACGCTTACCGATAGAGGCAAAGAACGCTAAGGTTGTCGTCAAAGCGAATAACTGTTAGGAGAAAGCTGTCCTACCTGGTTTCCTGACTAGCATCATCTCAAGGATGGACAGACGCTGAGGCTAGTCATCAGCATGGTAGGGGGCCGCGGCCAGGCAACGGTGTCGGTGTAGCGGCATTTAAGGTGACAGCAGTTGGGAAATTGGAAACGTGCGCGCGCGAAGATTTGATTTGCCAAGCAGCGCGAACCGTCGTACATCAATGCCAGCAAAGCATTGCTCCAAAGCAAAGCGAAAAACCGAACAGAGCAGGCCACCAATCGAATGATTGGTATTCAAACTAAGCCAGTACCCGACGGCTGCTATGGTGTCTTCGTGTACCTTTTCGTGCATGTGTCATAAGTCGATTGAATCTTCGTGCGTCGTACGGGACAAAGAGGAACTAAGTAAGATGGAAAAAAAGTACGCTAATAGATACACATCTACATACCCAACGGACGCCGACGGAACTAAACAATCGAGCCTCATTATGCTCGTTATACTCGCATAGGTACGTGAGGACAAAAGCAAACCTGCCCGTATCTTGTGCACGCCCACTCCTGGGAATGAACTTATGTCCCGCACTACAGAATCAAACCAACGGGACTAAGAAAGACAGTAGCTGCCGATGAGACGTTAGAAACAACAAGGTGAACTTGAGATATCAACAACGATGACAACTGTGGCGTGTGAGCGCCCAACTCGAATAAAGGTTGTCTTCCTGCCCAATTGACGCGATGCAGGATTCGGTGAGAACCGAGGATAGTAAATCCTGCATGTGACTCATCACAACTCGACGCTTAACCACCCAGCCATCTTAAATCAATGCGCTGTGTGCGTTTGAAGTGTAAGGGCCTCTACTTCCTCTAGTATAACTTAGCTCTGGGTATTGTTCCTGTTTTTGGGTTGTTTACGTTATGGGCTACCTTGTGGCTGTGCTTTTTCGGTTTTGTCCAAAACGTACATCTCGATTTCGCTTGCTGCTGCAGACATCGTCCCATCGGCGATATGCCTATCAAGATAACATTTGATAGAAACAAGTGGCAAATATGTAATAGATCCATTATTTTCACTACTCTCACAGCTACAGATTTCGGTGTACTCAGAGGGCTTTCTTAGGAGCATCCAGGAGTAGAAGGATCACGATTCAGATGAAGCTTATAACGCAGTTGTGAATGAAGTATGACTGGAAAAAAAATACGTGTGACTTTGATTATCAAAAAATCATTTGATTTCTAAAAATATAATCCTCGCTTCGTTTAACAGTTCATAGCAGTGCATTGACGCCTTAACATTGCCGCATAACAACCATTGCTGACGAATGCAAGCGTGATCGGGTCAGCACGACCTTACTAATAGTCGGAGCAGCGGACTGACCAAAGAAGCCACTATAGTGAAATTTGTACTAAAAGGGTAACGGTATCGATAAAACATTTCGATATAAGAAACGTAAAGAAATAACCACACTCACAGCGTGAACGATCGTGTTTTCTACAGTCAGTCATGATGTGATCGATTTATTTAAGGAAATGAGTTTTCTATTTACGAAGTGAGCAAAGCATACGTGGAAAATGTACAAATTTGTCTCCATAAACCTAACAGTGTATAACGCTGTACGTATTTACACACATAATACGTATATCGATTCGTTTAGGTTACAGTACCTCTTACTCTTTTACTTTGGGCTTGGCAACATTTTCAATCCAGCTTTTCGAGTAATGTCAGAGGTTGCCATGCAGGTTTTGACTTCACGAGACCTTTTACGTCCAGAAATGCGCGCTACGCAATGATATATGTATATTTTTTTCGGCAGTCTGTTCGTAGGGATTTGCGGCGACGTAATTTGCACGTCATTAATAAAATAGCGAAATAGTAACAGCAACGTTCATGGCAAGGAAAGCGGTGTTGTGCAAAGTCGAGTATCCATGCGGGGCTCAGCTCTGGCCATAGCAGGCGAGGACGGCAATGGCCCAGTGGTTACATCTGGGTTTCTTATCCAAAAGCCGACTATGTTCGCTGCATCTTTCTCTCTACTTTCTTTTTCTCAATTTTGTCGTCTTGAGGACAGAAGAAATATTGCGGTAAAAAACGATTTGTTTCGATTTATGTCGTAAGCCCCGATACATACTCAAGCAATCTGTGTTGCCCTTGAACAAATCACCAAGAGGACAAAGAACAACGAAGAAATAGCGTGCAGCATCGCTAGCTTCAGGGGCAATAGCAACGATACCTTACGATTCCTCCATGCTTTGCAAATATGATTTTGAGTTGAATTCGATTTTGCCCCGTATTTGGGCATATAATGACTTCCGCATATAGATGGGGTCACTCGATGCACTCACTTTTGTGCTTCTCATGGCTGTCATCCTTGTATTACCCCATGTAAAACGAACATAACAGGCATTACCAGTTCCAATATGTAGTTACCTAGTCAGCTCAGTGTTTAATTAAAACAAGGAACTATTACAACACGACGGCAAGGACCATTCAATTTTGTTGCATATAAATGCAGCCTGAGTAAATGGTGCCAAGTAGCTACCAAATATAATTTAAGATTACATTATATTGTATTGTTTGTTGGCGTACAGAAAAACTGAGTTTGGTCTCGACGGGATAAGCACAAATGGGAAAAATGGGCGGCAACCAGGGCAGGTCATGTGTGAAGCGATTTGGGATAGGTCGTTCAATAATTCATGTGCCATTGGTTCCGCCCTCAAATGAGGTGGAAGTCTTCAGGAAGCAACGACTTCAGTAGTGCAGCAATGATGCCCCACCAAGCTGAGCCTACCTAAAATACCTCGATGTATACCTTGATAGACACAAATGCAGATTCATAAAACGAAGGTATTGGGTATATTATATATATATATATATATATATATATATATACAAAGGCCGACAGCGAATTGTCAAATCCATCGATTATAGCTGGAGCTCACATTGTAAGTAAAAAAATAACGAAGTGCAATTTCTTCTTCGGTAATTTTTCCTAATTTCATACTCCTATATAAAAGAAATAATATAGTTATCCATAGATTATATCAAAGATTATCATTGACCAACTTATTCTTGATGTTGCGTTATCACAGCTAATTTTTTGCTGCCGCGACTTAGCCAAAAAACGAGGAAAAATTTACTTGTATCTATCAGGACACAGGACACGCCGGTTCATACGTAATAAGGCACACAAGCAAAGAACAGGATAACCAATTATCCGGTCAGTGCCCGCGGTCTCGCTGGTCGATAGAAGAAGCAAAATCAATGAGAATCCTCCTAGCTTCCAATTTATGTTCGATCGATCTCGCTTTTTGATATGGTCCAGCTTCGTCCGATAACAGAATATCGATAAGCAACGTAGGACACAATTACGGACAGAGGTGAAGTTAGGCCACTCCTTTTCGTAGGCAGTAATTCGCTGTTCTCATGCCTGTTAAATTTATTGGCGCCAGATGACAAAGGATGGACATTTTTTTATATCAACAGTCAAACAAAATGCAATATATAGACCAACGGGAGAAAATCCAAGTGAGCAAGGACATTATCGCTTTATTTGTTGATCAGCGCCAGGGCCTAATATATATATTATGCAGCCAACTATGAAGAGTTGGAGTTTCCTGTGTACTATCGCACACGATACCGGTAATTGAACAATAAATCTAAACGTCGTTTTTATTCCTTTCGGACTTTCTGCAAAAACGCAACGTTTCAGGTCGTAGCATTCGTATCCTAGAAGACTGTGGTACGATCTGATAGCATCATTTAAAATAAGATAACGCTATCTGTATAATAAGTATAGATAATTGTTACTTAATATGTTAAAATAATCTGTAATGGGCATACGTAATCCAAGGGACTGTAGAAAGCGGTCGAGCAGCGTTTTGGCTGGTAACCTACTATGGGCCGCTTCAACTATATTTGACATTGTCAATTAAATACGATACATACTATATATATTAAACACGAAACGATGATGACGAGGTCCAACTTCATACAAAAATATCACTCCTCGCTTATGTCGGGTCGTTTTAGTTTGGATTTTCAGTTTTGTCTATATAATTACATCTCATTGATCTGTAGCTAAAAATGGAAAACTAATAACGGGAATACTTGCTGCAGAGGTTGGGAGCTACGGCACGTCTGCTCTATAGTGTGTCTATGGTGTCAGCGGCTGCGCTCCCTATTTCCTAGTGATGGTCCATTGATGTAAAGTCCCTCCCTGAATGTCTATTGTTCGCTGTATACGGTTGCTCTTGCCGCGGCTGCCGTCTACCGCTGCGGTAGATTATGACATGTACCAACGTGTAGGTATACAATTGGATTACTTCGTACTCCGCCTTACCCATCACTCTGTGGGTGCCTGCTTTTCGACGGGTCGTTGTTGCGAAGGGCACTAAGCAATAAAGCTTCATCGTGGTCGAGTTGGAAAACGAACGAACGAACGAACGCTAAACACGATGCAAATGGTGGAACGTGGCAGATCGACGTCACCACTTCCGCTATGTAGTGCATGGCCCTCCAGCGACAATAAGAAACGCGCGCAAAAGATAAAAGCATAACCCGGGACTCACGACGCTGTCGTTGACATTGACCAATGCACAGTTAACTGGCAATCAGCTGGCGACCGCCCGAGCACAACATCTCTGTCGTAGCATACCACACAAAGCGCGAATATAAAAATATAGGCATAACAGCCGTCCTGACAACAATGGAGGAGAGAAGAACTGTAAACGGGTCCTCGCGTGGTTAACCGTATTCTGCGCCAGGGGGTTAGCAGTGGATGAGGTGAAGAATGTAGCGATACGATAGAAATGTGAAGAAGAAGCGGCAAAAACAACGACGACGACGAAAAGAGGTTGTGGGCTGAGGGAGTAGTAGACGGAAGAGCAAACAGTGAGTAAGTTAGTCATTGAATAAACTGCAAGTTAACAGCATTAGTAAACATCTATATTGATGAAAACAATAATCATAACTAGGCAAGTACGCTGCTGTGGATGATGGATGCCGCTGGTTTTGATGACCTATTGGGGTCGTTGTTTCGTATATAGGGTCAAAGTGGCAGGTACAGGAGATGGTTAGCAAGACCTGAATTTGACATATATTCGTCATCAGCATAAAAAAGAAGGAATAAAAATTGCTACACTGCGAGCATATAATGGATTCCTTTTTGGATAGGCTATTGATCTTCACTCACTTGAACTACCCATCGTCGTTTTAGCTTTTGTAAAACGTATGCACAGATATCAGGCAGTCGTAAATGGCCCACAATTTCAACTATATTGCATACTGTTATATAGGCGATAGAAAGTTGGGATAATTATTATTATTATTATTTGCATCGACAGTATAACATCTATCTCTGCTTTCATACGTTTGTATAACGATACGGCGCTGTCAGTGAAGCTTATTTTTCAGTAAGTCATATTGCTGCCAATGCATTCCCTATCAATTGGCCGAGTCTACCGCTTCGACGGCATTTTTATGCCCAACTAGAAGATCCGTTACGAACAGCTTCTTGGAATAAAGGAAGACGTATACATCGTTCACTCAATTCCAGAAATGAAGTCCATTCTGTAACTAGCTCGAGCGTTACGGAGCGTCAGTCAGCGTTTGTTGAACAAACATCTATATCGGTAGACGCTTACCGCATCTATACCAGGAATAACATGAATTGTTTATAGCTAAATTTGCACGTATAGACAGAGATTCTCATCTATTCTTTTTGCTAAGCCAATTGTCTTAATCAATGAAACTAGTACAGCGGGTCAGAGGGGCGGCTGGGGGAATAACATGAACACCGAATAGGTACCCTGTCCGCCTCGTGTCACGCCTATTTGCTTGACGCGTTTGCTTACGACAATCACTACTTATATATGGCCACAGATCGTGTTCGTATAAGTGGACGTATAAGTTCGATTCGTTGGACCCTTCGTAGAATCCTGTTCTGACGCTGAATAATCAAACGACCGAACGTGACAAAAGATCTTCAAATAAATAGCAAAAAAATTCGGGACTAAATGTCAAAAACGACGTTTTTTTTTCGGGGAACTAGAAGACCTGTTCTTGAGCAGTATGAATAAGGGACAGCGCCAGTTGAGCCGGCAATACAATGGGTATTGAATAACAACAATATACAATAATAAGCAACGACACCATCTCTAAATACGACAACAAAGCAATCACTTGTTTATATTGTTATCCTGGACACATATAGCCTTCCAGCTAAATTTGCGAACGACCTATAATTTAGCCACTTGTTAAGTAGGAATCAGTTTAGCATGAAAGCGCCGTTGCTGATAATCGAAATATATATATTATAACATTCTCGCCCAAATGCTACTCAGACGGCTTCCGGCGCTGCGGCCATTGTCTTTGAGAAGGACGACGTCATCGCTACACGCCGGGGCATGATGGGGCATAACTGGACAATTTTTCTTTTTCATCTTTATGTTGAACGAACAATAATTGTCGTTCAACGTAAAGACCAATTTCTACTGATTAAATTCTGTCGCTCGTTGTCACCAACCGAGGATTAAACGTAGTTGATCAAACAGCACATAACAAACAGATTTATCATAAAAAAACAAAAGAGTTTTTTTTTAATCACTACGTTAATTAGGCACTTAATCAACATTAGTTTTATATAGATACCAGCAATATATACGTCGAACAATTGAATCGATGTATAGCAACAGATCCATATATCGACGATCTCCAATAAACAGATGCTATACGTTTTCATATTCTATATATATATTCATATATTTTTTCCATCTCTAGTTCTGTGGTCGATTCGTTTTCTCAAGCATTGAGAGTTCTAAATGATGGACGTTTGTTTTGCAGCCGCTCGCCTGTGACATGCCTGCTAGACGGGCGCCGTTTTCGTTCTTTTTACGGCGATAATGACTGTGATCGTGAGACATTCATATCTGCTCCTGGCGGTAGACGGCCTGCCAACGCTTTGTTTGCTCAACGACGATTATCCGTTGCAAGACGTTCTATCTCGCCTTGTTCCTTCGCAGGTCTTCTGTGCTCTTCTATATTTGAAATCCGTGTCATGAACGCGTCCGTGCCTCTCTTCGCCTGCGCCTGTTGTTTCAAGACGTATAGACAGCCATATGGTCTGCATTCACAGGCCAGCGGCGTCTGCAGCTCCTCCTGACGGAAGCTCCGATATCGTTGACAAATGACATTGAGATTGTGACGAATGACGAAACCGTCACTGACACTTGCTACAAGCACTAATGGAAAAGCGCCCAAACGTCGAACGAGTGCTGACAGCGAAGAACGTTTAGGAAACTAGAAAATAGGCCAACTATCATCGTATGGCATTCGCCGTCCAAGCGGGCCCTCCGGTCCGTTAGAAGCTAGCTGGCCGAAGCGCCGACCAAGCACCCGCTGTGGAACCGAGTAACGAATCCAAGCACAGATGTGTTGTCGTCACTGTTGGCACTGCATAGAACTAAACGTGGTCAACGTGGATTGCAAGCGCGCCCGCATCATCAACACTCGTATCTGCCATCTAGCTTGCATCTTTTACATGAAATGCCGTGCATACATGTGCACACATAGCGTAACAGCATACGATGATCATGTGGCTGACGTTTCGATATTATCGCATTGACGTTACTTAGCTACTGTGTGGACATGGGACAGGGAATTGTCATAGGGCAATTATTGTAGACGGAAAGTAATATAGTCCGCGTGCGGCCGTGACATTTAACAAACGACTATGTAAACAAATGGAAATATTGTGACACTGGAAAAACAAAGGTTACAGCTCAGTGTAACGGCAGTAAAACTGCTCCAAATAACCGACACAAGCTCTCGCGATAATAAAAACAATGAGACATGCCACCGACACAAGCTTCTTTGTCAAGAAGTCGGACAAGTTCTATACGAGGCAAACAGTAGCTTCAGAACAGAAACAGCAGCCACAGATTGTCATACTGAATCTCAGCTCGATCTCGCCTCATTAGCTTGTGCATGGGCAATCCGTCTAGCTACTCTAAGCATTATCACGGCACTGTGATTGCCGCAACGATTCTTCGAGTAGATAGCGGCGTCGGGAAGATACGTACCAATTGCACGGATGAAATATTCATTCGTTCGGCAGAACTACACCCGTCTAAGGGTGATACGCGCTAATACAAATCGAGTCATAGCACTCAAGTTGGAATTCAGCATAGTAAAATCTAGATATACGAATATTAAAACAAAGTGAAGGGATAAACGCAACAGGTGTCTTTGTAGAAGACTATTTTTTTTTTTTTTTTTTACCATTGTTGACAGTCTCCATTATGTTATCAAATAGAAAAATAAATTTCGAATCGTTCCGCTTTCACACACTTCGATGCCGAGGGAAGACAACAGTTCTGTATGACAGCCGCGTGTTCCATATGGTCGGATCTTACGAGTACATTGGATCTTGTCTTTGAGTAGTTTGAAGCGCGAAATAGATTGGTGTGGTTCGCATCTCAGAAGACCACTAATCAACCCGGTATGGTGTTTATGCCGTTGCTGCCATACGAATTTCCGTTACAAATCGCCTCTACCCACACATGGTATATTTCTACCATCCTTATTCAACTGGGCAATCTTGCGGCAACTGCGCCTTCATGAAGAAACTTAGTTTTCTTCGTCAAAAAGGAACGGTTTGTGGGATCGGCAAAGCGTTAATGACAAAAATAACAATGATGAGGCAAACTAACACTTAATATTATTTCCAGATGGCCATATTTGGTGGCGAAAACCAATATCTTACAACACTGACATTTCATTGATGAATAAGACAAAAATACTTATTGAAGATTTTTCTTCTCAAAAGAAAAAAAAAAAAAAAAGCATTTAGTTATATAGTCTATTATTGGTAACGGTGTGGAGATTAGAGTGTAGCTGACGAACGTCTGACTTCACTTGTTCTCATCATGTTCTATGAATCAGCAGCATCGAAGATGCTGCTGATTCATAGAAAATTTGGCCAATTTTGTGCAGTGAGCGGCTGTCATTGTGTGTCGTCACACTATGTCGTTTGATGGCAACTGTACTTAAGTGTCTGTTCAATTTATAAGTGATTTCCGCATTTATCTATAACTTTATCTATAACTCAGCGTAGCTGCCACGTGTTGATTGGTATACCCTGTGCATCAAGTGCGTAGCATTTTATACAGCAGTTTATCAATTCGCGTATGGGCTAAGTTGAAGTAACGTGTGTGTACATACTGTGCCTATCTGAATACCTCATGTAAATGATTGAAAAATAATTGATTATGTACGTATTATGAAGTTCTGCCGCGGGCTTCTATCCCGATTTCCTTTGATTGCGTTCACTGTCATTTTGACGACAAGACCAAGGAAACCACACATTTCAAATAAGAAAAAGATGACGTGCTTCCGAACACTCCAGGAAACAGAGACCTCATTAATGAAAGTTACTATACGATAATGGGCTACGGCATACTTAACAGTTTTTTCCCAGTCGTCGCTACCCTTTGGCCCATCAACGTCGTGCCAGGTACGTTTCGATCGATACCAAACATACATCTTCTTCCCGATTTCTTTCGGTTTCCAATATTCTAATTCATGTCTGGTATTTCGCTTTTCTTCAATCGCCGAGGTCAGATCTTATCCTCGATATCGGTCTACGTTTATCGTTAGCGTTACTTTTTCATAAAACACCATCCTCGATGTGTTGTAACCTTTGCCTGGTGAGGTCAACAGACCACCCCGCCCCTACCCCCTTATGATTTCACCATGATATCTCTGTTTCCTGCTGCCTTGACTGTGGCAATTGCAAATTCTTGTTTCGCCATCCGCTCACTTTGGTTGCTCATTGCTAGGGCTATTGCATAAAAACGATGCACGTTGGGCAATCCGTTAGGACGAAATAGGCGATCTGGAGCCGGCTTTGACGAGCAAGCCGGAGCCAACCTTACTCCATAACTTTAGTATGCCAAAGGGCCTTGGCAAACGCACGCAGATCCGTTCCACGAACTCGTTGACTGTGCTCTGTAAACGCAATATATGGTGCGTTAGTACGCTAAAGTGCTGACGTATTGAGAATGGCGCCAATGCACTCATGCATAAGATCAGGTAGATGGATATTAGAGCAGTAGAAGGAAAAAGCCAAAGCCGGAAGGAATTAGGTCTCCATGTGCTCTATGACAGCACAGACATTTAAAGAGAGCTTTTATTGCCGTCGTTCCGTCACGCCTCCTTTACGGTGCTCACTGAACCGACTGCCACATTCTTTCACAGTCGTCTGACTCCCGCACGTCTGATCGTACGTATTCCTCCGTACATGTAGCAACTCACAAACGTGAAGATTTCACTGGATAAGACGAAGACAAGTCTCGGCAGGATCAGATTATCTTTGGACATTTGGAAAGGCGCTGCGTATCAGTTTCATCCGCTATTGTTCCAGACGTACTAGAAAGTATGTACGGAATAGCAGGGCGAGTGTTGCAGCTAATTAATTATGCTATCAACAACGTACTATAGTCCCTTTTCAGGATAAAATCCTTTTTCTGTGATAAAGATAGTACCATATGGTGAAGGGAACCTAGGGCACAATTCCGAACGTGATAACGAATTAAATCAAAACTCCAAGCAATGTTCCACGAACGGGATCCGTAACGTATACAGCCAGATGGCTGCCATGGCCTACATTTAAATAGCGGTCTGCTATTGTTATAACGTCTACAACATGTTTCACTGTGGGATTGAAATACGAAAAACTTCAACTTAAACGTGCAGCATGATTCGATAAGAGATCGATATAACTTATACAGATGGGAGTAACTCAGCGACTTTCGGACTCAGGACTGATTCTTAATGATGGTGTTTAGAATGAACCGCTATTATATGATAATGACAGTATTCTAGCGTAGGCAGATTGAACTGAACGTAACGTATAGTGAACGCCATCAGCTGACTCATCGTTTAAGACCCGCGCGTAGAGAAGTTAATTTCATTCCTAACATGAGAATGCTGACGGCATTGCCCACTTAATGCGTATCTATGGACGCAGCCCCTGATTTTAGGATACTAAATTATCTTAATACTATTATATAATTACTTGGATCATAATCGGATGGCGTCAGTTTATTATTGCATTAACCGTTAGGCCATTTTTCGTCAAAAAAATTTAGAAAAATCCATTCCTTATTTTGCAGTTGTTCAATTGATACATAAGAAACACTTTGTTGACTGATGTTTTTGTAGAGGAAACCTTAACTATCGTCATCGTTTTGTCCGAATGATTGAGTTTTATAGCAAAAACCATCGGTAATAGCCAGCAAGAACTAAAATCCCGAGGGAACTATCCGCACAATAGAGATCTGTTGACAAGGGACAAGTTTTCCAACGGCACATGACAAGCTGCAGAATAGACACTACAAAAAGGACGGCGTCTAAGAGGCCGTATTTCAAGCATTAACCTAATATGAGTGGTACAGATTTACGTAAATAGGACGTAAGTTACTATTTGCTTAGTAAAGGAATAAGGTATATCACCTGTAAACGTAAGGAATACAAGCTAAGCACCATTTACCTTGATCACTGAATATTCTTGCTACTGGTACGCCAAGTAATTTCAACAAAGTGCCAACAAAATCCATCTTTACTTAAACCAAATCGAAGACGAAAATTGCAGTTTAGGAACTTTCTTTTCTCCTTTTTACGGTTAGGTTCATGACGAGCCTGTTTCCAGTGCAGTTTCTACATACATACGCATTCTGGCTTCGGTTTAACCCGCTATTTGTCGCGGCTTAAATCACTGAAGTGGCGAATGATCAGGCGCTGCGCAGTACGGAAAAAAAATAATCGAGCATTTCGACAGGGCAACAAGTTCGTCATCGTCTCCTGAACAAATGCCAAAAAAGAGGCCAACTTCCATTCATCTTAACAATTGTCTCCAACGTAGATGTCACGATATTTACTAACTCCTGGCCGCGGCAATGTCTAGACAAATTGTACCAGTGTGTCTAATATTAATGGTTTATTATACATGTGTTAATATCAATAACATACGGTGAAACAAATTAAACTCGAAAACAACTTATTGCATTCAAACACAAACATATACATTCATATATATATATATATAGGAATAAGAATGAAACTATGAAGAGCTTCATGCATACGGAAAATGGCTCGATCGTGTAACTTCTCAGCAGTCAGTTCGGCCGCATGTAACGCATAGGCCAAAACTGAAGGCCATGTTAACTTGATAACAAGAAGTATGATATCCCAAGATTTTCGTTGATTCTCGGGTTTAACTAGACACTGCATAATGTTTTTCCAAATCACTCTAGCATTTCTAGTTTAGTTGATGTTTGGATACCCCTGTAGAGTGGTCCTCCACGGCGCTAGTTTATCTCCTCGAATTTCGCTTGTCTGTGAAAGGATAAAGATTTTGTACGCGGTAACTGTCCAGGCATGACAGGAACTGATGGATGCAGAGATAATATATTCAGTTTTGCTACACGGGCGTATCTGTCTCTATGATCGCCTCATGATTTGCTAGTATAAATGCTCAACCAAGGACCACTTAGAGAAATGGACACTTTTTTTTTTTTTTATCTCGAACTCTAGTTTAAAATAGATTCAGTGTGTTTTGTTTCAATCCGGCGTAAAAACAATAACCATTTAACTTATGAAGTACTGTTCGTTTAGGCTATTTATAAGACGATGCAGTCCCACCGGCTGGAAGTGCGACAGAAAAAACAAAGGCTCACCATTGAGATGATAAATTATTGATGAAATGCGAGTCCATAGTTTAACGGTTCACGATCTTTTGATCGGCTCATGCTGTAACACTTGACCAGTAACATGCATAGTAGTGAATATGCAAATGGTATGTACATGCACGTTTAGTACGTATTACTCTTCGTCGGAGAAGCAACGTTTGAGGTTTTTGGCTGAGTAGAGATCTTCTTCCGTACGTAGATTGGCGAAAATACGAGATCGTAAACGACAAGTACACAAGGACACCCTCATCGTACACTTCGAGATGTAAGACGATGGTATCAGTTGGGTAGCAGTCGAACAAATCGCCGGGCGGCCGCGGAATCCAACAAGATGTGTTCAATCCCGCATGTACATGCATAGAGCATCCGTAATCCTTCTTTACCCAAACAAAGCAAAAATGAGCGATTCAACACCTATGATTATACCGATCGTAAACGGTACAGCTGAGAAGGCGCTACACTAGGAGATCGAAAATGGATAAGAACCAGCTTAATATATATGTGGAATACAAACTGCATACATGTCTGCCCAACGGGATAATCGCGGTAAGAATACCTAAGGTAGACAGCTTAATCTAAGCTATATGAAATTATCTCGAGAATGTAACGACGATTCGCCCTCCGCCCCTCGAACAGTACAGATGCCTCCACTTGCCATTAGCCTAGATTATGCCCCCTACAGGACAGGGCTCAATAAGTGTATAACAATATCTTCATCGATCACTTATGTATCGGCATTGTTATAAATCACAAAAACGACAACAGTGCTAGCAAAAACTATATGCTGCTTATATTTCTGAGGAAACCTACCATTGCTATAAGCAAGTTATGTAGCAACCTTTTGGCATATCTACTGAATATTACTCTCTGAATAGCTTCGTTTCTTGCAGCAAGTGGCCGTACAGACGTGTACCCACGGACACAGCACTGATAGGACTTCGAGCCTAAGTCTACCCCAAGCAACGGTCGTATCGAGGGATTGAGAGATCGTGGCGATTTCAATATATAGACTGGTACGGCGATCGCAGTTGCTGCAATCTATAACGCATTCGTAGGCTACCTCTGTATAAGGGGTCAGCTATGAGAAAATAAGCCGGCTCATTGTAATGACCAATTCGGATCGGCAAGTTGTCATTATTACCATTTAATTTTATTTAAATATAACCGTGCCTTGACCGTGCATGCACTCTCTATATTCAATATAGTTGCCCATGCTTAAGCCCATTTATCAAGACGTTAGACAGCCCTTCCGGCAAGCACCTTCTCTTCCTATTTGCGGGTTAATAATTGTTGATTCTTAGGTTTTAAGTATAGATCTTCATGAAAGAAAGAAAGAAACATCAACTTTGTCTGTTTTGGTTTTGTGAGCTTCCTACATGGCTTTCTCAAACCTTTTTTGGGGGAGAACTCACCTATTATTTTGTTCTTACTGAAGGTAAATAAATAGTAATTTTTAAGTCGGGATTTTTAAGTAAGGGATTTTTAAGCCTCTTTTATGAGTCGTACAAATCCCATGGGTAGCAGCAGTAGCTATATTTTAACGTCATTGAGTGAAGTAGCTTGGGCTGAGAAAAACTCTATTCAGATTCAGAGTAACTTCAATGGACTGAAAAAATTGGCGCACGTTTTAGCCGCTCTCAGGTCAAAGGTCCTAGCCCACTGTCACCAGCATGATTGGTTCAGGAGAAAAAGGCGTATCCCGCCCAACGTATCTGCCGCTTCGTTAAAAAAATCCTTTATTCTATGTCATCTGGTAGGCTGCTGCAACTCGGTAACCACTTCTGCAGAAGGTCTTCATTGGAAGGACAAGGAACTTTTGTTCTATTCTCGAGTAGCACTAAAGACCAAAGTCAATGTCCTGCGTAGATGACGAATAGGTTGGCAGTGGATATGTCTAGGACGGATTGAGAATATTGATTAAGGCTGGCTCCCTCGATATGGCAAGGCACCCAGCTTGAAGCAGAGAGGACGGTGGTTCGATTGCCTTTGAACTCCATATCTTGGCAAGAGGTCCCATTGACACGAGGAAAAAAGGCAGGGAAAAACAAAAGAAACTCACCTCCGCATCATAAGGGTGAGTTTAGAAGCACTATTCTTTCTTACAAGAAACTCAGGAAGGCTCCAAAAAGGAGTGAGGGTGCGGCCTCACAGAAGACTCAAGATACAAGAGCTTGCGCTCCAGCATGTATGTATTGCATATGTTAGAGGGCGGACAAATGCAAAACAATTCAATGGTGAGGACTTACAGTTTTAGATCGATTCACATCCGCCATGCGTAGGTACTTATGCTCTAACCAAGATAGAAAAAAAATAGTTTGTGTTACTGTATCTTGCGAAATCAAGAAGCAGCTCTCTTTCCAGAATCGGGCAGCGATGGGAAACGATGACAATGACAGCGACGAACTAAGTACAAGAGTCAGCCGAATTGAGCAGGACTAATAGCAAATGCAACCAGACAGAAGCAAAACCAGATAAAATGACACAGTACAATGTTATATTTTCTAAATAGTTACGATTACACGACACCGTCGGTTCTGTGCGGCCTTCGGCCATCGATGGCGCACCTCTGAACAAACAAAGACAGACGCGCAACGTTTAAGTAAACGTACAGCTGGGGTTCGATGCGGGATAGAAAGCGTTCCGGGGACCGTTTGTGATAGTTTGGGCCAGTATATATATATATATATATAATAGTATATATATATAAATGTTCCCGTTCACCCTGGTTTTTAAGCCTATTGTTATCTAGTAGGACAACGATTAGTATAATGCTGCAATTTTCTAAATGGGTGAATATTACGTGTGCATTATGGGCAATTATGGACACTACGCTCTTCCAGCTTACTACGTCCTTTTGGAAGAGTAGCTCGTCATATCACATATTTATATCAATATTCTGTGGGTTTGTAACATTAAAAACTAGCTTTGTCTATACACAGACTGTATAGTAAAACCTGCCTCAATCCGTAGCAGTAGCAGGGAGATTCCCCTCTTTAATATATCAGATTTTTGTGAGCTCTAAAAGTCTGAGAAAATATCCGACCTTTGCCTAACTAAGCGCCGACGGCTTAACGTTATGTCGGATAGCAATGAAAAAGGGAACAGGATAAGGTCGAATCAATATCCGGTAGCTATCCAACAAAAGCTGATCAGTAGCTCATCTCCGATTAGTTATTTTGATTGTGATCAAGTCAATGGCGGATATCATATCGTGATACACTCAGATCTTCCATTTCCTTCATTCTTAGCAGAAATGCAGCAGAAAGTGAAGCTTTCTAGATTTGGACGGTTACAGAATGGCAATGGTTCGGCTCATGGTAGTTATCCGTATAGAGCTAATTATTGATTTTCTCTTCCTCGGAAGAAACGCAACGATTTCCGCCATCTGGCAATGGACGTGACTGTCGAGCCGCGTACAGGTCAAAACGCCTAAAGGAAATACTCAGATTCAATGGCAGGCAAAAAAGAAGACTGATTGATGGCGGAAAGAAGGTAGGGAGACCGTTGAGTGCTTTTGCAGGAGTGTCGAAGAAGAAATCGAAAGAGCAAAGAGAGAGCCAATTCGAAAAGAGAGCTTTAAATTTTTTTGTACGCTTTCCGTCTCGGAGTGCATTCGGCAATTATTGTTAGTCTTATTAGTACTGCTATGATCTTCCTCTGAAGAGGATTACAGTCAAGGCAGGGGACGGAAGACTTTCTAGCACCGGCGATAACGGGGCAGAAAGAAGCCAGACTGCGATGGCCAAGTGAATCACATTTTGTCTCAGCTGTCGTTGTCGAAAAAAGATCAAACGGAAAAAAGAGCATGCGCGTGCTGTGTTTGGAAGGAAACGAACGCGTTAAAGAAAAATCGAAGGTTAAAGAAAGACTCAGTTGCCCCGATAAGCCAGATAAGCCCCGGCAAACATGCCACGGAAAGATAATGCCGTTAGAAGTCACGACCGCAAACGATAGTGATCCTTTTTTCTGGATGAAATTCATAAAAAAAAATATGAAAAAAGTAATAGAACAAAACGGAAAACGTTCTAACTTATCATCCTTAAAAATAAGTGAAAAGAATACGGCAGGCCATCGATGAAATAAAGCTGAGAATAATTCCCAGTCCAACACATACAATATAGTAATCATCACCATGCTTGGCCCATGATTGGCCGGTGAGACCGTCTTATTTTTCATACCGCCGCCGTTACTTTAAGACGGCTGTTGACTTACCCTTTTTGCGCATCGTATAAACCACAATTTACCAGCTTTGAGCGCCGTATAGTGGGTATCAAAGCGCTCATATGTTGCAATGTATAGGTATAGGCTTCACAGGCCGGTGTTAACAGTCGTTAAATCATTACTGATAGAAAAAAATAGACATTTAGAAAAATGAAGTCAATGAAAAAACCCACATAGATTATTAGAGAATTACCGATGAGTACTTCTTACGACGCGTTCTTTTTTTGAGAAGCGTGAATCCTGCGTTTCGACTGAGATGTTGATAAATAATCCATAAGGTACTTCTTTGAAGTGCACTTCCTATACTAATTTCTTAAACAATTTCTAATCACGATTTCGTAGGTCATGGCCAAAAAACTGCCCTTTAAATCACCCACTTGTGGAACTTCATAGCGTAACTTCATCTGTCTTCACTTCTGGTGATTAGTGTAAAGACAACGCTAAATGTTAACGCGGCATGAACCAGAAAAGGCCCAGAAAATGATATATTGCTCAATACAACATCACGAGGCCGAATTGTACATGCATAGGCTACGAATAATAGCGACCCCAAGGGACTAAAAACAGTACGAAGAATTTCACGATCCATAAAAGTTATTGACTGGAAGTAATTCCATTGACCTTTTAACCCAGCCACATTAGATACACACCGGTTTTCGTTGGCTGTTTACGCAGCCATAGCTACACAGTTTTCATACCTTCGTTCTTTTTTCTGAGTTTTCTTTTGCTACCAGTTCTCCTATTCGACACCCCCATACGGTAGCGCTATCATCTCTTCTCTGTCGGGCACCTTCTATCTTCACCGCTTTTGCTTTGACTCGTTATAATATCTGTAGAGGAGAGATCTAGAGTTGTAGTCGTTCGTTCTCGGTGACCGCGGTAGCGCCCGCTACGGCGAGGTGGTAGCAAGACAACCCTGGCTTCTTTGCTCCTGTTACATCAACAAGCCCCAGCTCTTCGTACGGTCCTAGTTCTGGATGTGATGCGTCCATGTTATGGGTGCGTGGGAGGAACGCGCAGACCGAGATCGGTGAATGAACCAGGTAACATTCCCTCGCTTGAGCGTGTGTGCATGATGTGTCTGCGCCCTGAGTGTGCCGATGGTTCTCGGGAGAGCCATCGCCAATCGGGGCAGAGAGTAGAACAGACAGCGGGAAAGACACCCTGACTGAACAAGAATCAAGAGGTCAAGATCCCTTTCTGGTCCCAGCACAGTTTTGATCCCGCAAAGGGCTCCCGACCGGGGACCCCCTCTTTGGCCTCTCTACTGCCCAACAACAGTATTTGACTCGGGATACCCAGCAGATAAAAAAGCTGCGTTGGAAATGGCCTGAGCACCCGCTCTCCCCCAACGGTTGAGCATCAAAATTACTCCACCACGACAAGTCCCTCCTGCTGGCGACGAAGACCAAAGGAGAACTCGTGCTACTTGGAAGAGAGCAGCGCTGCTACTACTGCTGCTTCTAGGGGATAAGATGTTTTAACGCGAACTCATGATTACTTCAAGGGCAATTATAACTTTTAATAGCCGCTACGCTCGCTCTCTCTGGCAGCAACAGCAACAGCAGTATGGAAAAGAAAGCTGAAGACGTATCAGCAACAGCAGCAGCCTACGAAGATCATGCCATCGCTCCGTCAGCTGGCGTAACGCCATCATGTCCCTGTGCGATCTTCGTTTGGCGACCAACTGACTTTCGCAGCGGCCGTTGCACTGGCACCCGCCCTAAGACTATCCGCTCGTAGAATTTATTTTCAATTACAGTTTCTCTTTCAACGATGCACCAAAAACTGATGTAGAAGAAGCACCGCTGAACGACTCCTAGTAGGCGACTAGTTACAAGACTAACAGGGAAAATGGGCAGCTTTCATTGACAACTAGAGGTGCCGAAGAAAAAGTGCACTGCGGTATAGCATAACAACCAGGCAAAGTACCGTGTATCCAGTCAGCGCAGACTGACAGGTACCGCTAGCTATATGGAATTGTAGTTAGAAGTAGATAAATCATTTTAGAAAATGAACATACGCTACGCCCATGTGGCACATAGAGCGAATACTTTTTATCTGACTGCTGGAGAGCCCTGTTCTAAATATGATAGAAGTTCATTGCTTAAGTTTGACTTGATTTCAATGCAAGCAGATTTCAATTCAACTTAAAAATACTACCTTATATAGAAACGCATTTAGATTAGCTCGATTCTGAATGATAGCCCGCTATTGAACTTAAGAAATAGTTCGCTTCCATTGCACACACTTTATGATGCACGAATACTTTGAATTGGCTTGTAAGGGTCCTTGCCAAGCCGTTCTATCTTCAGGAATCTTTAGGGAACAAACCAATTTTTTCTGGCCTGATATGCAACTACTGAAGACGTCTGCCTCACGGAGTCATTTTAGTTTTAAGAAAGGAATAGCAATATAACAGTTGACGCAGTCGACAGCTATCAGCCTGTATTCTATTTTCATATAGAGTAACGAGTCGAACCTTCAGAAGTAGTAACAACAGGGCTATAAGTATTTGTGTCTCACGTTATCCTGTGTTAACCGTCCGGGCGTTCACAACTCAATATTTCAGAGTTCAGATGCCAACAGTTCCTCTTGTCCAGTATTCCTTCTGGTGACTGAACGGCCTTCTTACCTGAAAATAAGGCATAGGCATGTACGTACATGAAAAAATTGTCACAAACATCGTAAGACGACGGCTGTACAAGAAGTGGCGATCGACGTCATTCGATGGGCAAAGAACAGTCCATCGATAACAAGTCGACGCTGACCAAGGAAGCCAGTAGCAGCGAGATTGCCAATTGGTCCATTCACACCAAAGTGGCTTGACAGGGCAAAGCTGAATCCAAGTCGCCGATGCTGTTTCCTTGATTTACGAGACCTCTGAGGGCTTTTGATATATCAGCACCCGAACCCTACTAACTCAGTAGGAAAGCCAACGTCCGTCATCTTTTGCACCGTGGATATCCCTTGTGGATTTTTATTTCCCTGTTCCCTTGTATTAGCGAAATTTGTGCTGTTCGAACGTGCCATCACACTCAAAAACCATATCACTTTTTAATTCCTGAAAACGGTTGACACCCCTCCACATAACTAGGCAGACAGGCCGACCGTATTTTGCCCAAACTCAGTCGAATCCAACCCAACCCAGGCTGGCTGGACGAATCAACTAGCACACGCTGGATCCG
Source organism: Varroa jacobsoni (assembly GCF_002532875.2). Lineage (NCBI taxonomy): Eukaryota > Metazoa > Arthropoda > Arachnida > Mesostigmata > Varroidae > Varroa > Varroa jacobsoni. The sequence continues at coordinate 276,424 of NW_019214185.1, read as the reverse complement.
TTCATCGTAATCACCATTTCCGCTTCTGGTGGAACTGGGGCAGACGACTGACCAAGTCAAATAGTTGGCGTCAATTAACATTGGTGAATCTCTACAATTTTCTGTTGGCATCAAGACTTCAGTCGAGTTCAACCGATATATCCTTAAGACAGTAGAAGCAGTTTTGCTGAGCTTGTAAGAGAAAAATTTTGTTGCTTGTTGAAACTGACCTAACACAGCGTGCGTCTGCTTGAATATTACTGTATGTTTCCTTCTTTCAGGTCTGTGCTACAGGTTCATTGCACAACTGCGTTCATGAATTATGATGTAGCTTTAGGCTTACCTTCATGAGGGTGCCATCGTCAAGGACCATATTCGTTTCCGGTCAGCAGCAGAAGTCCGCCGCAAGGCAAACCGGAAGTGTTTGCGGAAGGGAGGTTATCAGAGAAAAGTCCCGTTGAACGGCACATGTCTGTCCCCTGTCTTTTCTCCACGCATTTCGCTATACTGCAAATCTTATCACGACCATCATTGGCAACCTTTGACGAAGAAGAAAGGCTATTTGCCATCAAGCAGTGAGTTCGAACCCTGATCGCGTGAGTCGCTCTCCATTGTATCCGTGCGCACGTGTGTGTTCATTATGGTAATAGTGGACTCAAGACTGACGCAACTGACGCTTGACGTATCGTGAAATCTGAGGCCATCTTTTACCGGAAGAAGACACAAAGGCGCCCCGTCCATAGAATCTGCCAACATCTGGGGTGCTACAGGGGAAATGGCGGCCGATGGTGGTGGTGGTGATGCTGCTGTGCTAAGCAGCCATGTAGAAATATTGGCGTTGGCCTAGGCCCTTCGTTTAACTGCGATTACCGTGCCAGTCGGAGCGATCGTGGCATCAAGTGGAAACTGATGTCACCTCCATCAGCTCTTAAGTCTCTCTAACCGCACGCTCAAAACATGGCAATTATTCTCAGCGTTAGGGTTGCAGCTTGACATGATCGAGACCCTAGAGTTGAGAAGCGAAACCGTTCTATAATGGGTGTTGAACTGTGAAGCAAGTAGACGCTAAAACTAGTAACCAAAACTGAACCCAGCGGATTTTTGTCTAATACAGGCCGCAGACTGGTCCCACTCTGGGTTGTGGCGGCCAAGTCCAAATAAGTGTAACGATCCTATCGCTAAGGCTTCCACCCTATCATAGACTTGGTTGCCTAGGACAGAGCCAGCCGCTTCCTTTACGAAACGTGGACCACAATCAGCCTGTCGTCCCTGTGAAATATCGTTCCATTCTACACTCTGGCCTGGGCCAGTCGATACTCAGGAGTTCATCTATTTGTCACGCTCGGCTTAGCATTAGTTAAGGGTAGGAAGCAGCCCGCTAGAAACTCGAAGCGACAAGTTTCAGTGGCTTGATTCCTTTCCAGTGGAAATGTGTTGTTGTGCAACGGCAACAGACCTTTCTGAAGTGCCCCACACTCAAAGTACTTCCGACCCGCCAAAATAGAAATGACAATTTGGCAACGTGCCCCCGTGGGTTAACGACGTCGGTATGACGTAGCCGCCGCTCACGGATGTTTTCGGTGGCGATCTGCCGACTGGCGATGTCATTGATGAAGATGAAATATGACTATTTTTTTTCTTTCGTTTCTGGCATTGACTCGCTCCTTGGCTTGCACTAATATTATCATGGATAGTGACTAAGTATCCATCTCTAGTAGTTGTCGGATGAACGATATCGGACGCATCTTCACATATGTAAGCACACAACACACATAGAGAGCTAGGTTCACCATGGGATGCGTCCGTTTCACCCGTGACCCGTTTACATTCCAGGACCATTTCGACATTTCATCTGATCCTAAGCTATTCTCATTTCATCCGGTGTCCTATGTCGGAATGAGACATTTTTCTTTTAATTTTAATTCGATCCATGGATTTTAGGTGTATTTAACCATGAACCTTGCCACTGTTTGAACCACGTCACCCGTGAAGATGGCATGCAGGCTCTCTTGTTTCGTTACAGCATCATGTAGAGACACACACACGAAGTATCAAACACGTATCAAACACGAAGTGACTCTCGGAATCACCCGTATCGTTATGCTACAGCTCTCATGACGATATCTCGGAACCGGGGCGCCACTTCAACACCTGTGCCTAAAGAGTCGCATATTGCAGGGAGTTCCAGATCTGAAAATCGTCAGCCATTTAACCCAGGCCTGGGATACTCGGCCCAGGCGCTGTTCTATAGCTGATGCCGAGACGATGAGACGTATCGCCAAAAAGCGACGTAGGGTAGAAAGAAGCCCCCCTCTTCCCCTTCCCCCAGATAGAGATATGGTGAGCAGCAGAAAGGAAGCGGACAATAACAACAAGACAGCATCGAGCTGGTTCAGTTACAATAGAGGATAATAGCCCGTTTATCACGTGATGAAGCAGCGATGGACTGTAGACATAACTGAACCGTCGTTGGCTTCACTCACATACGAGGGTAGTCGTTTAATTCAGTGTCATTCTATGTCGTAAATGAGACAGCAGGCAACGTCTAGACGACGATGAAGATCGAAAAATCGCACGCTTGTCAGATCTAGGTAGCGCATAGACTAACAATATATTCATCTACATTTAAATTCGGGAATCGAACGCTTAAAATGTCAGATTAATAAGCGACTACTCTGGAATATAGCAAGGATAATTCATTATAAGTACCGAACATTTTCTGAAGACGAACGTTTAGAGAACGAGCTAATATATTATATAGATAGCAAACTAAAACAACTCACATTTGTTAAGCGCGTCAATGACACATACTAGTTGGTAGAAGAAAAAAGTGGTCCCTGAAGAGTGTGTTAATATCGTCACTATGTGTATATTTGTGTTGATTATTTTCTATACTAATAATTTTTCCGTGACGTTTTTAAATCGCAGTGAAGACCACCGAATATCAGCCGCCGGTCCTCTGGTGGCTTGGAATTTTAGTACTGAACTGTGTGCACGTACATACTGCACAGAGGCATACGAACCCATCTCTTAATCTGAATGTAAAGCGAATACCCTCCATTCGATTACCTCTCGAATAATTTTATACTATACTCTCGGCGACCATTCACAGCGATGCGCGAGATAGCAGCTGTTTGATCATAGATCCGACGTGCACTCGATCGACTAGACAACTCTTATTCCCCAGCCATCTTGACCTAACCCCTCAGGAACTGCGGTGACGGTAGCAACACAACTATTTCGACTAGTTTCGGCAGCTGTTTGAAAATCTACATATCTTCGCAAGTAGGATGCAGTTTTCAATGAAGTCGCTGCTCCGAGCTGTTTCCTAGAACACTTCAGTCAGAACTTCGGATTGAACCGGTTCGATCAATTCGGCTCCCGCTCGTTTTCGTACGTTTCAAGTTAAACGCCATCTATCCTACACCGTGTAGATTGATCTCCGTCATCAACACAGAATCAAGCAGCATGGATACATGTAAACCAGTCGAGAGCGGATATCTTACTTTAAAAGTTGAAACAGTCCCTGAACGAGTTCCGCGAAACGAAGCCCGCCTGTGGAGCTCGAGGTCGAACTGGCTAGCAAAAGCAAAATCATTAAGTTCATTATTTATCACTGACTGTGTCCTAGCAAGCGATTTTAACATCATGAAAACCCTATACCTGTACATTTTCGTAGTGGATTCTTCTCATCGAAACAATAAACGGCCACTTCTACATGTCCAGCGACCATTTCACACAGGGAACCAACTAATGCTCTTCAATAATCAACGGAACTTGCCAGCGTTTCGTGCTGGCCACTTATTTGGTCGTTACCTCCGATTACTGTGTAGCGATAGATTAGTTGATGGGGCTATCAGTTTTTCCGACCTACGTATCGTGGCTGGCAAGAGATGCTCCTTGACATTTTTCCTTTTGCATTTTGTTTGGTAATCAAAACTGGAAACAGAGTTGCTATTGCAGTATCTATAAACGTCCGTCAAAGCAATCATTATCAGCACCTCATAATGGGCTTCATTAATTAACACAAGTGAAAATATGGATATGGCGTGAAAGGTCATAATTGCACCGTTCGGCGGTTGCAAGTTAGGGCGGAATAAGATAAAGCGCTTAACGGTCCCTGTTACCAATGAGAAGAAAAGGAAAACAGACCAAAAACTAAAACAAATATCATCAAGCACTTACGCGACGGACAGGGGCATACCTTCCCCTTCTCCCTCCCACCTACACACGCATATGCCCATACACATACGCACAAGCACGCACCGACGGCAAAAAGCCCGGCTAGTGTCTTTGAGCGACCTTCGGGTGGCATGAGTAGCAAGAAATAAAGCAGGAAGGTCAGGCTGAGAACGCATACGCAACAGTGTAACTTGGGAAACGTGGCACGCTCAATGGAAACGCAGGAGGAAGGCTGAAAGATAACTTTCTTAACCGATCCTGCATAAACTGTTTGTGCGGGTTTGTTTTACTAGATTCACTTGCATGTAACACAAGCGACTGGCCTGGAACTTGTTGATGGTTCTATTTTTTTTGTGTGTATGACGTCCATCAGATACCACGTTACACACCGCTATATCAACACTACCTTTAAGGAGATCGGATCAGATGTTTAACACTGCACGCTAGCGTCGTTCGGCACAGGAAACGATGTGGATTGCTGCACTTGGGCCAGTCTTAAAAAACGGCGTCAAGCCATCATGAGAAAAAGATCAGAGATTTCGCTGAATGACGCACGCACCTGAGTCCGAGCGTTTGCCTTTGCTTTTGGTTATACGTTTCATACATGGATATGAACGACAGTTTAAGGACGCATAGCATATTGGGCTTAGAAAGAAATGTCGCACGGAAGCTGCACAAACCCACATATCGTCACTTGTATATAGAATATTAGTTGAGCGGTGTCATGGGAACCCTCTAAGGTCTATAAGGAGGTTAAAGGTTTCTGTCACTCAGACAGGCATGCAATACTTCGGTCATAAGCTAAGCGAATGGGATGTGTTTTCTATCCGCGTTTTGGCCATTCTTCGCTGAATGTCGTGGGAGCCGTAGATCGTTGGAGCATCGCGTATACGGTCAGGAGGCGTATTTCCTTTCATTGACTAAGACGCCTGTTTTTAAACGTCGTATTTGTTTTTCGGTCGAAAGCAACGCTTAGATTATGGCACTAATTTAGAAAAAAATGAGTATTAGATAATCAAGGCATTTTCCTGTGCAACTGATCGCTCAGGGCTGATGCATTTCAAGTATAAATAGTCTCAGTTTTGTCAGTGCTTCCCCATACCCAGATGCCAAGCTATAATTTTCAACTATTACTATCCAAAACGACTCGTCACTTACATATATAATTTTAAGCGGTATACGCACCGACTGATATTTATCACTGTCGTAAAACTATGTTTACCTACATATTAAAGATGTAGCAGTAAAAATCTTGTACAGATCAATATTACAGTCACACGGTAACGTCCTATTACCAGTTGCGCTGGCTTTGGTCGCTGTTACGTCTGCGGCTAGAGATGCCTCGATCGCGCTGGGCTTACGGGGGAAGGTTGGGCTGATGTTGTCTTCGTGTTTGATCTTCTTTCTTTCCGATGTCTCCTAGAAAACGAGTAGGCCAGGGATTGTCTTTCTTACTTTCTGAAAAGGCTCCCACAAGATGATTTGGTCAGATCGTGTTTCTCTCTTGTTTTTCATTCGTTAAGTTCAGCTCAACTCGTTCATCATAGCGACACCAGCGAGCAATAGTCGGCCGCGGCAAAAAAAGCATTTCCACTATTCGCGCAGTTGATCACGCTAGCGCCGGGCTTATCCACCAAATGGCTAAGTAACAAATAGGCATAATAGGAGCTATCAGCCGACTTCAACAAATCAGCTACGAGTGTACAAAGAGACAGTCAATGGAGAAGTTAGGCGACACCATAAAACAGGAAAAACGATACCAGCCGAAAATAGATTTTTCCCAAAAGGATACGAGAGTAAAGTAAAAACCTGTTCTTATCTCCTACGGCTCGTATACACATGAATAATAGTATGTTTGTTAGCTAGCTGAGCTATTGCTGTTACTCGCAAAGCATAACGTGTAACAGTTTATTATGACCTGATGCTATTGGCTCATGAGTCAGCACCGCACTGGCACTGCCTGTAAGCCGGTCAGAGTTGGAAGAACAGACCCAGCACCACGATCGTCGTTAGTTACCGGCCTTTAAGTAACCGTACGGTCCGGGTTCGCGCTCTACTATCAGCGAATAATAACAGTAACGAAACAGTTATGGAGAACAGATAAAAGCGTAGAAGGGATCTGCCAGTAAACAACTGACTGGTCGATGTTTGGTCGATTCTCTGCGGCGAAAGGCGGTTATACTACATTATCCGGACAGGGACTTTCAGTTACGTACAGGATTCACCCGGTTACGGCTGCAGTTCTGTTGACAAGCAGGAGAAAGATAACCGAATTAAGTAAGTGGGTGATCGAATTGTTCTTGGCTCACGGTACTAAGTATACGCATCTGTACGCTGGCTGACGTCTCTGTTGTTTGCTGATCTAGTTCAAGCCCGTCCCCAATTAAGTTCGTTATTTCGACATGCAATTTAGTGGAGCATATTTGTATACGTATTTCCACATGTGTACAATCACCGAAAACGAAGTTTGTTTAAATTTGCAACACTCTAATTTTTCATGAGTTGGAGGCCCAAGGACCTCGGGGGAAAGCATCAGTGAGGGTAGACAAATAGCAGGGAACTCTACTGTTTCATTACAGGCAAGATGTCCTATATAGATCGTTGTCTATAGTCACTGCTTATTTAGAACAATGTCACGTCGGATAGTAAGCGCTATTTGCTCAGAAAACCTAATGAATGGAAGAAGCTCGTACCCTCAGCCAAATGTTTCATTAGAAACTTGATAAAATCTACGGTGGGTCTATGAAAGGCTTCCTGGGTCAGAATAGCAGCTGTTCGCTCCGACGATTTGCCAAATTTTTGCAGAATGAATTGGCAGCTACTTCGTTGCGTGCCAATTGAAAAGACAGTTATATTACTAGGCTGTACCCCTTCATAAGTCAACACTTTCTGTTTGCTGAAAGGAGCCGTATCGTTCAATCTTAAAAACCAGATACGCGTGCAAAAACGAATCTATAATGAGAAGCTAACACTTGTTATTTACCAGAAATAGAAAAACAAATACAGTGTTGTTGTCAAAGTTTACATCCCCTTAGCGTTCCTATAGGGAAGCGAGAACCGATTTACTGATATAAATAACGTCAGAAAATACTGCGGAACGCCTATTCTAACAAATACGCGTTTCCGTTGGATCGTAACATAGATCGATATTAAGCTAGATACAAAAGGTCGATTGGTAAGTTCTTATTTTTGTGCTACCAGCAGTAATAATAGTAACAGCGTCGCCGGAACGCAGAATGGCTGGTTAAAACATTTTCAACGACGACTGCCCTGCTTCTCATCGGTGAAGAAATATAATCGAGGCTGATACTCTAATAGGAAAAGGGGTCTGGTAGGGCAAAGGCAACCGAGAAAAACCTAGGTCAATTTAAAATACGACGGTATTACAATAGAGTATTTGCCAGCCCGATACTATAGTTGAACATACAGCCAAAAGCTGTGTCATCAATCGGGTCAATTCCCCCGGGTGCTAAAAGGTATGCCCTCGTCTCCAAATGATCTACAACAGAGTCTGATGCTGGACGAGCTTTATATATATATATATGAAATATGCTTTTCTCTAACAGCTGTCCAAAAGGTGACGGAGAATATGACTGAGCGAGCAAACTTTGATGCGGAAATTGCCGCCAAATCTTTTCGTTGAAATTGCTTGCCAACGCGCTTGCCCCAACCTGAGCAGCAGTGCGACTGCATCTGGCAATGGTGTCGCTATTGTGCCTATTCTCAATTTACCAAAGAGAGAACGATGAAGGAAAGAATTACTCATTTGTTCATCGATAACTAGCGGACCAATGCGGCGTTCGTCATCGCATCCATAATGGATTGATGCAAAGCGCTCGGGTGCGATATTTTTACTTTCCCAGCAGCAGAGAGACACGGCAGCCGTGATTACGATACATATAAATCATTTTTCACAAAGAAGAAAAAACGGCGAGGAGAAGCAGGGAAAAACCAGTAGCATAGCCACAGAGCTTCTAAGGAGACCGCCCAACCACCGTCTAGAATAGAAGCGAGAATTTCGGCAGAAGGTCGAATATGACAGCTTTGCTAGCGATTCCTGTTTGGATATTCTCCGAAGAACTTTTCCATGTGCTGTTTAGGCACGTTTTGAGACGGTGACCATGTCTATCGTATTCTTTTCGGTTCCGTGTTGGATTCAGGTCGCAGGGAAGAGGGCTATACGTTGTCTCATCGACCACGTCAGTTCATAGTTATCGCGAATGGCCACTCGAATAAGCAAAAGCTATTACGCTTCTTTTAACTCGCTAAACCTGCCACAGCGGAGTAACTTGTTCGTCGTTCGACCTGATATTGATCGCAAGGGCTTATCTTTGTGTTGATACTGCTTCAGCCGAAGCGATTGCGTGATCTGATTAAAAAAGGATGAGATTAGAGCGGTAGGTCCTGATTAGAAATTGGCGCAATCTTTTTTATTGGACCGCTGTTGAAATTGCTCCTCAAATGTGACCAAGGCCGATTCATGGCCACACACATTAGTGTTACGATCTACTGCTTCATCGTGCTGAGTAACCGCTAGCTGTGAAGTTTTGCCCCATTGATGCTGAGTTTGTCCCTGTCGAGTAGCGTATTAGTTGACGTGCAGTCGCCCCTACGGCGCTACCGTTTGCTGTGTCTCTCCAAACGCACGACTGAAAAGTGAATAGCACGGAGGAACTAAAAAGACCTTCATCTCTGACGCGAACATTAGGCTTTGCTTGGCCGCTGGCCGACAGCCGATTGGCGTTATCTGCCTCTGTCCTATCGCTGAGAACTGATGCTGGTCTGACGCGCGCTCGAGCGGAAATGCTTGATAATTATAGGTCTAGTCCTCTACAAGATACAGGGAATGATGAAAGTAGGAGAGGATAAGAGGTTAGGTTCGATACACAGTAATCTAGCTGGGGGCACGTTTAATTCAATTCAATCCAATCGAATGATTGCATTGAGCAAAGCGGAACAGATTCATAACGCAAGCTAAGTTGTAGAGCTGCTGCATATATATGTCTGCATGGTAGGTGATACTACGCCGTCGTGACTGGCTATGTAAGTTTTTGTGTTCCTTAGAAGCTAGCTCCAGAACATCAGCGTGTACATTTTTTGATGCGGATCACGAGCTCTTCTTGTCCTATTAAACGACGCAGTCTTCCAGTAAATGCATCAAATGATATAGCCTGCCATCTAACCTAGCAATCAACGGCCAGTCGAAATTATCCTCATTTCTTCATTTAAACCATCATGGTGAGGCTCAGAAAACTCGTTGTTTACCATCTATAATATGTATATGTGAGAATGTGGCGATATCATGTGAGGTCACTCATAGCCAAAATAAGAAAGATTTGTCCGTTTTGTGGTGCCCTGTCCGCCCACCTATGAAGATTGGGCACATTCGTATACGCTGTATAGCACTAGAATAGCTGTTCTTTGTCTCGGTCTTTCAGGATAACCAGGACATAATCGGACCTATACTATATGGGACGATCATAAAAAGACTGAACTGCATATGTTGTAGAGAGTTAATAACCAGTGATTCTAAGCTAGAAGCCTGCGTAAAAAATGAGTCCTTTCCAAAGAACGAAACGGGTCTGAAACGAATGCACGTAAACCAGTGACCAAAGCGTATCTAAATAATGTTCTCCTCTGTGGTTTTGAATTGTTCAATCTTCAACAAAGTAAACTACTTGAATCGGCGTAATCCCGGCCACGTTACTCCACTAAATTTACGCGCATATATACATGCACGTAATATACAATACATAAAGTTTCTATTTACTAAATTGAATTATTAATTAGCAAACATAACATCGGCAGGGTTCGTCTAGTAACTCGTGACGCCTACCTACAGGTCATATTTACGTGAGCGTTTGGCGGTGATAGGATATAATCCAATCGCTTGGGTTTTAATTATTTGTGTCTAACGTAAAGTTCCGCTTTTAGTACACTGACGATTTAACGACAAGGATTCAACTAACTCCCGAGCATATCGGATCGGTCGAGCAATGAACCGCAGATCCTCACGATATCAAGAACTAGGGAGCTGGCGTGAGCGCCGCCACTATCATTAGAAGTACATTTAAAGCAAAGCCTACTGTTACAGTATGAATTATCGATCAGCTCGGGTTAGCTTTGTTTATCCCGAGATCTTGCTAGCAGACTAAATAGGCTCTGCGATAGCTTAACGGGTAACGTACATGCCTGCTAATCCTAAGGACATGTTGTGGTACTCGTTTCGTGCTGGGAGCCAGCCAGCTTTCTGATGGAACTATGCCTAACATCGATACCGGACGTAAAAATCTATATTCAAAGTAGAGTAAGTAAACAGTCAAGTGGAACTATATATGATGGCAATCTAATGAATTGAACGTATGAATCAGCGGACAAATATGGGTGTTGGATATTATTGCTTTGTTGCGAACGTGTACATTTTTTATGAATTCGAGAGTTGTACAGTATATCGAAGACGTTGAACCTTAGTACGTTTTTTCTCGTTACTTTAGGATTTAATTTTAGCTTTGGCCAAACATGCACTCCATGAGTTCTCGTCATCCTCGTTTTCTTCACGTAAATAAAAAATATGAATGTAGGTTTTCAGCGAATGAGGTCACCTAAGATTTGCTACCCTGTATTTTTTTGCGGGAGTAAAATAATTACAAGTATAATCTATTTTATTATATATATATATATATATATATATAACTAAGTTTTATAAATACATCTTAAGGGCAGGACAACTTGCAGTAAAACATGGGTGCTTCGTTTACGCAGGTTCGTTTCGATACTCTGACAACACAAAGGTTGTTCAGTCCACAAAGACATAATGTCAGCACTTCATAACTGTCACTAGATTTTCTGGGTATCGAGTAAAAGATGGGCAAGGACAGCGCTGATATCTTCGGGAACTGCACTAATAACCGTCCGAGCCATTGATGCATTCATGGATAATTTTCTTTCAAATCATGCAGGACGTATCAGACCTCAAAAAACATTTAAGGTCTCTGATGAAAACCCTGACAATAAGTGCTGGATGACAATATAACCTGGTGTGGCCAACGGGAACAACTGCATAAACTATACTGCTTTATGAATGGCATCGGTGGAGCGACGCAGACCTGAGAATGGACAATCGTCGTTGGGTTCCCTACACTTTCTCTCCACTGTCCCGTGTTGTCTCGCCTCTACGATATACGGGACGCAACCTACCCTGCTAAAAAAAAACCATTAGAATAGTATGCGTGGTGTCTGCTATTCCCATGCTGAAAAGCAACTCTTGGATGTCCCGTCGTGTATACACGAGATGTGCGTATGCATCAAGTTGACAGAGCCGTGGTGATGGCATGATGAGGCAAAAAGTAAATGCTACTTTTGTCGCTATGGGGCCGCCCCGGGCGACAGGAAGGACACAGTGGCGAACGAATGGGTAAGTGCGGCAAAGCAAGTTAAATCCCGAGGTAATCCCATCGACATTCTCATGCCTTGCCTCGCACTTTTAGCTTTCGTGTTGCCAGAATACTTTAACAATTTTAGCAGCGTGCCATGCTGACGGATGCCCTCTGGATGGCTCGTCAGTATAGAAGTGACACTGCTACTGCTGCTGATACGAGAAAAGGAAGACTGAGATGAGGTAGTGCCTTTCCAAGGGGAAACGACTGACAGAACTATAGCGACTGGCTGTACTGTAGCTGTCCTTTTTTTTTTTTTTTTTTTTTTTATAGACAGTAGTGAAACAATATTCATAATATTCCTCACCCGATTTATATCGGTTCACTTCAACTAGCTCAACGTAAGCCGAAGGCATCGCAGACGGCTGTCGGAAGCCCAGTGATGCTCAACGTAGCTTAAGACCGTAGTTAATGGTCGTCGCTTGGCAATGCCGCTAACACTAAAAGCGACGGGACCAGCAGCAACGGCAACAGTACGCACGCACGTACTGTTTTTTCGATAAAATTTTTTGCCACTCATTAGACTCCTAACTCGGATGTCATCATGCACAGCCCATACACGACCTTAATACAGTGCATGCATATGTCAAAGCGAACTAATAGACGTGATCAACTTGCCATATTTGCTATCACTACGTAACTATTGCGTGTGTGAGTGTTTACTAGAAAAAGGGGCTCATTGACCTTTTTCGTAGTACATATATTTGCATACATTAGATGCGTTGACGAGACAACGATGTAACGGTACGTTTAGCTTTTCGTCAATCCTGAAGGGCGGCAGTTAACCCCAAAGATTGACGTTGCAATCGAGACAATACCGTAGCTAGGTTTTAGGCAGAACTGCGAGCTGTTAGGGTGGGAGTCGAGAACAATTTCTTGAAGGAGAGTTAGCTTATTTGTAACGGTTGGTGCCCCTTGGGTAGGTATCTTGATGAGTTCCCGGCCGGGTTCCATCCCCGGATATCTTATTGTTAGTAATTATACGCGGCAATGGCTGTAAACGTATTAGATAAACAACAATTATTCACGTCACCGAACGACCTATCGATTAGTACCAGATCATCTTATCCTAGTCATAATGACGGCTTGATTTAGAACCGGTCGAAGAAACGATAGAAAGGCACGAGTACTCGTTTTGAAGAGGTGGCACAACGGAACAGAGTCACGAGAAGTCCTTTTGGTTGTCCATTAAAGTCTGCTTAGCATTTGTTAATCGAAACGTGCAAACGCCATAAGAACAGTTCCGCCTACTAAGGCATCAAGGAGAGAATCGTTGTGTGTTAACATGAATTTGTACCTTCGCACTGAATATCAGTAATAACACATTGGGAAATGTTGAAATTGTACAGTTTACCTATAAACTAGCTGCAGGTAAGAACAGACCTATACGTTTGCCGGGAACGATTGCTGATATCTGATGCTTCAAAGGTAGCTAAATAATCCTGTTAGCTCAATTTCAGTGTGTGTAGTCCCTTCATGGCTAAGTAATATGTGTTGTGTGCATTGTTTGTCTTGGTTTTTCGTAAAATTATAATGGTTCTTTTCTTTTTTCCACATTGTTGCAGGTACCCAGCGCTCACTTATAGAAAAACGACTGACTAAGTAACATCTGGTCTCGCTATTACTATTTCGTCGAAAAGCTGGCTGCCTCTAGAGATGGACACCGACGATTTAACGCATCTCAGATTCTATCTCTCGGGTTGCTTCTTCTTGGTACGTTAGTGTGTTCTCTCTTCCTTCATAGCTCTCCACTTGACATTACAATTCTCTGCTGGAACCAGGAACAAAACCGGTTCGGCTGAACTGAGGACAATATCATGGAGCGCCATTCAAGTACCACGTGACATGACTGTCGTGGAAGCAAACGATGAACGTGCGCTGGAAGAATACCATCACTCCAACAATCACTGCTGCTGTAAGGCAACTTTCGACAAACGAGCCTATAACAACGGAGTAATGCTAGTACCATTTAAGTAATAATGGCATCCACGCAGCGATGACAGTGTGCCACAGTCTGCTGATAGGGAGTGGCCTGTGGAAGGAACCCTGAGGGAAGTGGCATCTTTCACCTACCTAAAGGGCAGACATCACCAATATCATTATTGTTTATAAACATCGGCATATATAAATTTGGTATAGAAGGGGCCTGTACCGTTTTTGCCGAACGACTGAGAACTAACAATTAACTTTTTTGTTAAACTTACCAATGGCGGACAAGTACACTGCTCAGCTGGTCAAAGCGTTTTTACGGTTTAGAGGGCATGCTTTTGGCTTTAAATTTCTATATAGACCCTACCCGTCCTCCTGCCCCGTTTGGTCATAGCCATTGGAGACCCCTACTAGACCCAGCGAGTTTCACGCCATATTGTTGAGCAACAGCATTGATTGAGAGTTCGCTTTGTAGGACACTGCAGGGCTTCTTCAAGTGTGAAAAGACAACTACTGTGCACGAACAGCAAAGTTGAAAAGATATCTAGAAAGACAAAGGCTGTGGGTGGATCAGAGTAGATTTTTTTTCTCGAATCCGTTTGCTTTCTCGGGTGAAAAGGACACAACGAAAGAAGATCACGCTATTGCGTTTTGGTCCTGCAGCTACTGCCGCTGCGAAAAGCATTTATCATCTATTGTTTAGTCCTGCTGACGCTTTGCCACGTTTAGACAGACTCTGGATAATGGGAAGGCTCGAAAGGTTGACAAATGTATTAAATCTACAAAATACGCAAGAGTAAATCGGTTTACGAGAGCATTGCGTGCGACCATACACGTTCAGGGCTATACTTCACGTTCGCATTGACGAATCTAGGGATATGGATACATACAAGTACTTTTATAAAAAGAGTATGAAATTGAACATAGTGGAATCTTTGGCAACTACATTTAAGGAAGCACATAGCTTGGCAACACTAGATTGTTTCAAGATTGATGTGAAATTTCATTTACAAAACTTAATTTTCCAAAAAAAAAAAACTTTATTTCTTCCTGATTGGAGCTTTTTCTTCTACAACAGATCCGCAACGCCGCTACGTAGTATTTCTTTGAGGATACAAGTAAGCAAAGATATGTAGAACAGTATCCATCGTTATTCATACTATTCGAATCTGTACCGGTAGGTTTAGGTGTGTTTGAAACCGAGGCCGTTTGTCCCTTGGATCACTGAGCAGATACGTTACTACTTCACCATAACCGCGACACACTTCATCTTCCGCTTCAGAATGAATCCCGTCTCAGCTTAGTTTCTTCAGCACTTTATAAGCAAAACAATATTTTAAATATTTTTCTACACACACAAACTCAATAAGGTCACCCTCCTCTTAAAACAGAGTGATTCGTCTCGACATTAATGTACTACGTTATTTATTTATTTATTTTACGTTTTTAGCATTTAGGCGCCACAGCTCCATATTTATTTATACTTCATTCACGATTCAATCCCTGGGAATCATTCTTTAAGTTATCCTTTTGTTCTTCTATTTCTTTCACCTTTTTAATTGAACTTTTCACTAGCCTCTTTTACAAGTGGTCCGCTCGAGCTTTCAAAAAGCATGCAAAATAAGATCCCGCCTGCCATCGTTATTTGCCGCTGTTCCATATAACTCTACTACTCCATACGCCGCGATCTATTTGCGCACTATTGAATACCAGTCGAAAGGACCAGACAGAGAGATAGGCATAATGATTTTGACGATGAAGACGAGAAGACAGATTAACTAGTTTAGAGATGGACGACGGTGGAGACCGCGTTGTTCGGCTATAATTTCCATCCAGAATTGTGGATTCACATCCAAAATCCAACCGATTTTAATCAAGTCCTTGTCGATAACCATCTGTTGAAGTGCACTGAAGTGTGATGTCCAGCTAGTGATACTGAACTGAAGGTGGCGCCAGTAGCACCGATTACTCGTTGTTCTTTCAACTCATATTGCTGCAGTCTTTGTCGCCTTATACCGAATGAAGCGGATATAGCATTGAAGAGAGAGTCAACAACAGCTAACAGCGCTAAAAAAAAATCATTTGAAAGGGTGACGGCCACTTGGAGGCTACCGACTGGGTATAAGTTCTCGCACACCACTTAGTTGCTTAGACTTAATATTATTATTATTCTTATGGTGTTTAGCGTCAGGACTGCCGTCTACGAAGGCATGGGGGCCGCTGCATCATTCAACACAGCAAAGGCCTATGATTTGCCGATGAACACTCAGTGCTACAAGTGATGATGGGGTTGAGAGTACCAGTATCCGTAGCTGTCAATGCTAGAGAGATGCATAGTACATTCTGCTCAATACTTAGTCCTGTGATGCATTTTGAATATATTAGAGATTAGATGAAGGACGAGCTCGCCTTGAATCTTGAACCTTGGTTGATGTCGGAACACAGCTGCAGGAGAGATTACGAGGGAAACCGCTAGAGAGGTTCACACCAATAAGTAGAAGTACTAATGACAATAATTTCGATTGCTATTTGCTATAATTTGCCACTCTGTCGGATCGAACATTGCCTTTGCTAGTGGGGCACGTTTACTTATCCACTGGCTAAGTTATTGCGGAACAACCGCCCTACTGTCCTCTGATTTTTCGTGGAGAATCTCAGGTTGGTGCTGAGACTAACAAACTAATAAAATTAAGATGTAGGTATCTGGGAGAGGGGCAGGGGAAGGTTTTCCCTGAGACAAGTTTTGTTTTTAAACTGAACTCGAGTAATAAACTTGATTAAACGAATTCTACCCCTCTAACGGTGTCTCCCATTACTTAAGC
This sequence comes from Varroa jacobsoni, assembly GCF_002532875.2. Taxonomy (NCBI): domain Eukaryota; kingdom Metazoa; phylum Arthropoda; class Arachnida; order Mesostigmata; family Varroidae; genus Varroa; species Varroa jacobsoni. Next base: position 260,076 of record NW_019214185.1, on the reverse strand, counting down.
TTTTACAACAGAAGAATTCTATTTTCCTACACAGTCTTTTGGAAATAGTTCTACTAAGCCTTTAAACAGTTATCTTCGGTACATCAACATGCCTTCCACGAGTGCAGTAGCAACGGAGACGGCGTTTCCAACAAAAAAACACGTTCGTTGCATTTGTAATAAGGGCTTAAGGCCTGACCCCCTTCCCTCAAAGGTTTCTCACGAAGTTGAGCCGACGTGCGGCTGCTTCTGTAGCTGTTGATGTTGTTGCCTTTTCGGCGCAGAGAAAGGCTGAAATTGATTTCTCAACTATAAAGCGGCTTTGCAGTCACAGCTCAGCCATTTCGAAGCCATTCTTAGGCCCGTTTCAACCTAGAAACTACGTAGCCTAGCCAACCCTTGACTGAAAGATATAAGGTTTTTGCGCTTACTTCTTTAGGTTGATCGTGGCCGACATCGGCAACATCGTAGTGGTGACAGCGAAAGACCGCTACTTCTCACTTTCACTAGCACCCGCGAAGGTCATCACAAAGGTCGCGAGAGCACCTAGCATAACAGCGTATCGAGTCGTTTCCGCGGCAAAAAGGCTACAATTCAATTTTTACCAAGCCATCCATTATGGCGAGATGCAGATAGCAGTAGATGAAAACTGAAGAATGCAGGTACAAATCCAGTCTTGGATTTGTGGAGGATACCCAAGGACGAGTTTAATAGAGAGCATTTTTAGAAACAGAGGTTGTCTACAGAAAGGTATAGTAAAAAAATTCAGGGCAATAAAGGCGTTAGAGCCTGGCCAATATACCCGGCTGAATGAGAAATAATGGAAACCCTGAATATATTTCACAGCTCGAATGTGCATACTCTATAGATAAACTAAAGAGACAATCGAAATGTTACAATTTTTACTCGGCCACTATTACATTATATTGATAGCAATGGCTGCATTCTATGCTGTCCCTGTATACCTTTGCTCGTTCAGGTGCCAATTGCGACGTATGTATTACGCAGACGAATTGGTGTTGATAACGGCTTGCCAAGTTCGTCTGTCTATTGGCAAATGGCAGACAACTATGTTTGCTTGGTTGTTATTCTATACACTGAAGCCCGCACTGCAACCTGACGCCATAACTGCTTCATTAATTAGCAGTCACTCCGTTTCAAAAAGCCTAGTAACGGTCACCTTAATGATACACTGCCTGTCGCTCATTCTAACGACATTAGCGGCTTTTGGCTTATTTGTTATCAAGAAATACAAAGCGAAGCGCTAAACGCACGTTTGAGTGAGCATGAATCACTACTTCGAATTGTAGGCACGCCATTTTGAAAGGGCGTCTGCATCGAGTTAGCGTCAAGATAATATTTTTTATTTTTTTCTATTACGTCATCTATTTAGTACTTTATTTGCGCTGCCAACTCAACATTAGCACGAAACGCACCATTCACAAGCGTACAAAGACCAGGACGACGATTCTACCATCTCCAATCAGCTACCCATTTGTTACATCGTAAGCAACCTGCAAAGGCAGCGCTACAAATCTCAACACCCCACCCGCGAATCCCGTTGTGCTATTCGTAGTGGCAGTCGCCCTTCGTCTGCTATTATCATCGTACGAAGAACTCGAACACAGTCCTTATTTCACGTGCCTCGACCTCCCACCGCCTTACTCCGTTGAGGTGGTCCAATTTCTCGCGTCGTAGAGACCCAGAGCTCGGCCATATTAAAAACCCATAGACCGTCTTTTCGTCCGTGGTCTTCTCGTCGTGTGCCAATGATGGTGGGCACCTAAAACCCATCTGCCGCTCCGTCGAGACCCGGACTAGAGCAGGGAATGGCCGCTAACATCTCCTCATCTTATCACTCATCGCGAGACACCTCAGAAAAACGGAGGGAGGAAGGGACAAAGCCATTACCTATCCGGTGCTTCACAAATATACCCTCAACGCCGGCCTTTCCTTTCGCTCTCGTACCCCCTCAAACTTCTCATACCTTCATAGGGCTCTAGCGCTATCCTACAGCGGCTCTTGGCTTGGGCCGGTTCTTTCCTGCTGCTACGTCACTTCCGAGTTGCTTTCTATTGGAAGATCTGTCCCTTTACCGAAGTAAGGGTCCGCCGGGAAAGAAAGGTTGGGAAGACCGCGAAAACTCTTCCTCGGCCCTCGAATTGCTGGGGGGTGAATAAAGATGAGCGGTGCCAGCAAGCAGCCCTTCCAAGCAACTGCCTCTCACCCCCCTCCGTCTCCAACTCACTCGCCTTATTGGTCCTTTTTACCAGAGGGAGCCATCACGGCCCGTGGAGACCGACCAAACGTTACTTCTCAGCTCAGAACTGCTAGTCTCAACGACCAAGGTTCAATGCTGATGTCTAGACGCTCATATTGCATACAGAGTCATACAAACTGATAGAAGTGCCGCCTATGCCATTTGGTTCGTTTGCTTTTTCTCTAGTTGTCGCAGTAATTAAATAACGCGAACAAACATACAGAGATGTAGTTGAAAAAAAAACTTGTCAAAATTATACACACCTACGAGAATAACTGGCTTGCTGGAAGCGGTAAATTCCCATTAATATGTCCATATTCATGCACAGATTAAGCATGTTAGAATTAACTAAGCGGCAGTGATGTAGCCAAAAGTGATCGTTTTTTTGGCTATATTATCTAAATAATTTTATTGCAGACCAGCCCATTGAATCTATGTGTTCGATTTACGCTCTTTAACATCGTTTATGATTATCAATCTGTGTGATTTTCTCACTATTTCGTTTAATCCCTCTATTATCGCTCTGTCATTTAGATAAGAGTCTAGGCGACTTTGTACCTTGCATGATGTGTACTTAGTAGCCGGTTCTAAACTGCAGTTCTCTGTCCATCTTTTGGCACACTTCTTGCTCCCTTAATCTTTATTTCTACGGAGCGTGCTCGACCAAAGCACCACCAACGTTGACATGCTGGCTCGCTGTTGGCACTTCGACATCTAACATTTCGGGAAGTATCATAGAATAACAACAGCGTCGCCGACATCAACATCAACAAGAACAACAACCATGCTGACGACATCAATGAGTGCTTGAAATCACCACTTACGTCTCAGACACACACAGATAGACAGACTGTGGGCAGCTATCCAGAAGACGTTTTGTTGTTCCTACGGCAAGGCACTTGGCCCCTCGGGAACCGTCACAAAGAGACCAACTGTTGTTGTTGTTGTTAGTTCCTTCCCCACGTCAAAAAAGACAGAAGCATACAAGCAAACCGGACGAGCCAGCCACATAAACAACAGTTTACTATAGTTGGAGGTAGCATTGTTTGCTTGTCTTAGCAACAAGCAAGCACCGCGAGATATAGTACTGCCTCGCTTCTCCGACCGCCCGCGCCAGTAGCTCGTTTTCGTGCTGCTACCGATTCGGCCCCCTCTGGAAACGGCGGGCCACAGGCAATTTGGCCGTAAATCGCGTTTATGACCCGGTCGGTTGTTGTCAATTGTTGCCCTATAGACGCAAAACACCCACAGTCAGGCAGACTTATTCGGCTATAGTTCGATCGTACCACTACATTGACTGTTTCTACAGTCGTTTCTCCTGTAAAATAGCCCCTGTCTACTACAATACCTAACGAAACGGGCGACAAAGAATGTCCAGGCTACTTTTAGGTAAGTGTTGGGGTGGGCTTTTTGGGGTGCAAGAATTTTATCTCGAATAATATGAAGAGACACCTTACTTGTACTCTGAGATTCCCCTGAAAATAGAAATTACAGTAACTAAAAGCAAAATAGAAAATGGTCTATTGAAAGCTGAAAAAGAATTGGTCGTATGTAACCTCATAACCCACTTTCTTTCTACCGATAAGCCCTGGCGACGTTAGAAGAATAAATCTATTTTTATGCAAATTTCAAAACTTACATCCCATCCTAGTTATAGTGTAACAGCTTGCATATCATAGAGTTTAATCTAGTTAACTCAGATATACGCTGCTGCGACATCAGCACCCAGTATTTCTTTCCGGCTATTAGCAAATGAAAGCAATTGCGGCCATCATGGCGCTTACCTATTGGCGCGTATTGTGTGGCTCAGACGCCCTAAATTACGATGGAATACGATAGAAAAGAGGCGATGTCTTGATCTAATGGGGACTCATTTCTTCTTATCGCGGTGTCCCTTATTTGCCCTCATTTTATTTTTGTAAAAGCACGGATCGGGTGGAAGCTTACTAGGAGTGATTGAGTGTTGTATACTACCACATCTCTGTGTCCCGCTCTCATCTGCGTATCACATCTGCATGAAAAAGGAAGACGACGTCTCATTTCAGCAGCAAAAGCCAAAAGAGTGGACCACAGCGATCAGTAAGTGACTTTCTTGGCGTAAGACCACCATCATCAGAGCTTTAGTCTTCGCAGTACTTCTTTCTGGCGTGGATGACGAGGCAGCTAGCCAGATAGACACGTTTTGAGTCACAATTCTTCTCGAGGCAGATCTCAGTACCGCGAATAACAATAACAGCCGCGGTGGCAGAAGTTGCAATAGCTACGTGGTACTCCTACGGCAGTAATAGAGTGATGGCGGCAGCAGTAGTGATGGTTGTAGCAGTGGCAAATTATGAATAGAGGGTACTGCTACTTTGTCGCGACGATCGCTACAGGATCGAGATGGACGCACTTAGGCATAAGTCGTGTGCCCGGCCTGTGTTGCGAGCAGCAGCTTGTCGCGACCAGGACTGCAGTGAAAGACTTAGGACGAAGATACAAAAAGTCGCTTAAACGAAGTAGACCGGTAAGTTGACGGTAAGGGGCTGATACGAGCGCGGAGGGCAGAGGGTACGAATAACTCAGATGGTGTATGAAGGCAAACCGTATAGGCGCGCGTATAGATCATGGCTGAGAGGGACGAACACGATCTGGTGGTGATTGGGAAAGTGGGATGGGGGGAGGGGGGTCAACAACAGGCTCGACGGTGCGGAAAATCAAAAATGGCCTATACAAGCAGCTCTACCGCTAACGGCCAACCAATCCCGAGGCTCAATAAGACCTCCTGATGCATGCTTTTATGGAGCCACACGGTGGTCCGAGATCACACTGAGTGTTCGCTTAGCTCCGTCTACCTGACTGACTGCGCGAGCAAGAAGCAGAAATAGAACAAAATGAGCTATTTGGGAGGAAAAAGGAGCTTGATTTAATATCACGTACCTTGGTAAACGACAGAAAATGTGTTCTAGTGCTCGCCTACTTTCATGATAGTTTTCGCTCAACAGGTACATTAACAGCTTTAATGGATATTACAACATAAGGGTAGGGCAGGTATGTACAGTCAAGACTGGTAAATAGTGTAGTTCGGCTGTATCACTACGCAAGTCAAAAGACTCAGTGTGCTTCTCAGGCAAAGACCGTCATGCTGGCCTGTGCATGTGTTACAATGTGGAGTATCGCACTGTTCAGCCATCGGAATGAGCTCACGTGCAGCCATGTACTCACATTTGTACGCACTGAAAAGCGTGAAGCCGTCAAAAATTCGACAAGATTAGCATTCATAGAAATGAGCTCGCTTTAATACCGACTGCGGATAAAACGATGCAACCTGCCGGCGTTGACGGATTATGTCGACGTCCTCTCGTTTGGCAGCGTGGTCTAGCAGATAACAGCCCCTACCATGTGATAAACACCGTGGTAAGCAGGTCTTACAACGGAAAGCCACCTTCAATTTAAGAGTCTGAAGAAACCGCCGGAAATCAAGAGTGCGAAAGTGTCTTGTGCAAGCTGAGGCCAAACGAGAATAGCACCGGTGGAGATGAAATGTGACCATATTGAACGTCGTTAGATAGCGAAGCTTCGCTCCGCTGATCGTTCTCAGGCAGCCGTCGTTAGTGAGCCATTGAGCCAGCCATCTACGTCCGAACCTGCCTGAATGAATCCACCGCGGTCCAGCCAAATGGGTTGAAGCCCATATGGGAGTTGACGCTCGTCAAAAACCTGTCAAGGTTTGCCAGTGGCTGGTGGCTGTTTGGCGACCGACACGGCGCTGAAATCTCCAGTTACTCCAGTGAAACCAAACTGTTTATGCACGATATTCCCCTTTTGCAGATGGAAATAATTTTGTGTTTGAGCATACAGTAGGTGATGAGTAAAATGACTTGAATTTCCCTTGAACGGTAGCGGCAACCCAAGCGTGGCGAACCTGGCAAACCGGCCTGGCTAACTTAGCGTTCAAGCGTCGATGGTTTCATGGTGCCGAACGCACTCGATACTACCCGATGCCGGATTTAAACTGGCTATCCTTCTCCAATGTAGACACCCGCTCTAATTTCCGCTCGCGAAAACTTCTTTAAATTATTTTGGTGCTACTACACATGTGCGACGTTTACGTTTGTTACATTTAAGAATCGATTTGCACCAAATACTTACGTACATGAAATGTAGCTAAATGCGTCGCCGGAGAATCGAAGGGGCAAAAACGAGCCATTAAATGAAAGTTCGTCAGGAAACCCATTTCCTTTAGTAGCGTCGACGGCACAAAAATCAGGGTACTACATGGAGCAGTAGCCGTAAAACGAACACATCATGAAGGCTATAACGTCTACAACTGTACCTTGTAAAAATACACTAGAAATATTTATGTAAGTTGGTTTAGAATTTATTTTATGTTCTACTTCGCAGGTGTGTCTATGCCGAAATAGATATCTAGTGTATATCGGATATATATGTTCGAGACCATTTATGTATCCTATCGACGTTTCATTAACGAGCCGTTGCTTCACATCTTAGAATTCCTACTTTACGACTGTTGTATACCGTTAGCTTAGTACATACAATAGTTAATTAGCTACAAATTTTTATTTCCCCCTGAGAATGGCTAATGGAGGTCATTGCATCAGCACCAATGTTATCACTAAGAGTGCTAAGTATTTACAAGTTTGACAGAATCTATGTGGAATCTCATCGAAATGACCTCTGATAACCGGAGTGTTCTCTTTCTTTCATTCGATTTCGCGGAGCCCTCTAGCCCATCCACTTTTCTTCGAAAGGCCAGAACAAGACGAGTAACTCTCCTCTCAGGATAAAGTGTTCAAAGGCGATAATGCTATTGTTCCTGTTTTATATATTCTGAAACCAAACCTAGATTTCGAAGTCTCCGACAGCTCTGCTCAGTTAAACCGTGACGGTCTGCTGACTCCTTTTCGGCTCATTGAGGATCTAGAATACACCGCAAAGTACTAGTCCAGAGTAGTTGATAGTAGTAGAACAAATGGCGGATGTGAAGAGGCAACTACCGGCCAATTCAGAGCGGGCTGTGGGCCAAGGATATCTCTCCAAATTAGAGTGGGCTGATAGCTTGCGCACAATTAGCTCTGCTGCTCTCAAGCATACTCCCTGTACTTTCCGATAATTTGGTTTTTGCGCGTAGCCACTACAGTTAATATCGACGTAGTACTCTCGTTCATTAGCTCAATTGGGAAAACTCCTTTTCTGAACTATCTTTGATGCCGATCCGCATGGATTCCGGTTGACCAGGAGGGTAGCATTCATTTAACGGCTTCTATATTTTATCCTGCTAGCTGGAAAACGCTAATCGGATAACACTCCATAAGGAATGTTGCACCGTTGAATTTTCGCGGGCTGAGTTGACTACACTGCAACAGATACAGCCTACGCTGGCTAGAAAGTGTGCACGCATCGGTAAGATGTTTGTTCTCTTTTTGATGGATGCCACCTTGGTTAGTCAAGCCCGCGTCCTGTTGAATTACACGCCATTTTAACTGGTTGCTTACTCACTGATTCTCTGACTGCATCGATCGCGCTTATAGTTTCTGAATTAACATGCTTTTCCCGTTGATACACGCTCGAAACGGCTCAACTAACTTCCGTCCCCTTTCCTTTCAAACATCTTGCTCCGCATCGATCTACAACCACCACCTGGGGAATGCTGAACTGTTAAGCTGAGGCGGACTAAATCAACTATTTTGCTATAGGAATAGACACGGGGTACTTCGTAGACTAGTCCGCTAGGTCAAATTTATTCTTAGGCTCCGCGCCTCGAGTGACAACAACCCACCAATAGCACCCGTGTTAATGGGACAATGCCGATGTTGACGACAAGGTGTTAAGGGGGACAGTAAAAATAATGGCAATATCGGCGGCAACAAACGCAAAGGCGATCCGTTGAAAATGTTTGCCGAATGTCGCGTCGTATGGTTCTATCGCAGCAAAGGGCGCGCCACACAATAAACACGGCCGCTCTGCGTCGGACAAAGCGTACGATAGTGAGCGAGGAATCGACTCACACAGGGGATGCGATCACAAGGAGTAATAAGGAAAATAGGGAACGGGTCAATAAGGTGATAACACAATGGCTTAGTATAGCGTGCGAATAAATAAAGGTTTCACAATCGAGCTGAAAGAACGTGGAGGTAGACGACAATAAACGTATGTGCAAATGCGTGTATATATATATGTATAAGGATGAAGACAGCGACTACCACGTAGGGCACTGTGGCCAATAACGAAGACAAAAACTAGATCCGCGTGTCGGAGATGGAGCCCCTGGCCATGGTCGAGCAACAACGATAAGTCGGGCGACTCTAGCTCGATGGAACGCGAGCTCAGAAGATGTTATGAGATGATAGCAGATAGATAAAAAAACAAAGCTCAGGTATGGGACAGCTTACTGCTAGGACACACAGCAGGTTTCAGGGGTTATTTATAAGAGTTATTTAGAGGGGGACGTGAATACGGGCTGACCAGTGTATGTGTCCTACAAAAGAAGTTTTCATTACGCCTAACTATGTTGTCAATAGACTTGTCATGCATTGTGGTGCTATATACCCGTGTGTTTAAGTATTGTATGTAATAATAATAATAATAATAATAGCATGCATTGTGCTGAGCTCTACTTTTTCTGTTATGCCTTATTGTTATGACTATTGAACGAGCCTTTCCCTTATCAATCGTTTTGTATTCTAGAGGTGTATCATCAACACATGTTTTACTCTATATATATGTTGTTTGATAATAATAATGATGATAAGTAGATCATCAAAAACATGAGTGGGCATAACAGCACTTCAAGCCGTCATTTGTCTGCATTCAGCGGTAACAAATTAACGCTTTCATGCAAAAGGTAGATTTATTCTTACAACAGCTTTCATGTCACTGTTAATTTTCTCTTGCCTGTTAGAAATGTTGATCAATGGTATTCAACAAAGGATTTCATTTGCATCGGTCCGATAGCAACACCCATTTTACATGATTTCTCCTACTGCTGGTTCAGCCCCCTCTGTCTTGGGATCCTTAAAGGGAAGCTGTCCTACAACATGAGCAGCACGCGTGTGACGTATGGGCCAGTTCCTTCTTCACGACGCTCAGCTATGAGAACCTCAACAGAGGACGCTGCTGTTGCCGTGTCGCTGTTGTACAGTTGCTACCTAGCGCCGATTTTCCTCTTTTTCGACTCTGCTCGACAATACTATATCCTTCCTATGTAGCGTCAAAGCAAATGCTCTGAAAGTATAAACCAGCCTCGATGTTTCCTTCGTTCTTTTGCACTTTTGCTTCGATGGAAATAGCGGCCAACTCGCCCCCTAAATAACTTTAGCGACTGAAGCAAAGAAGAAGAACGGTTTAGGGGGCAGGGACGACTCTCTTCCTTTTGCCCTGTCTAGATCCACACTCAGCTGATCCATCCACTAGACAGGTAGAAAGAGAATATGCGAGAGTGCTCGCTCAGGTCCCCTGCCTTCAGCGAATGTTCGGAGTATTCTCTTGCTTTGTGGATTCTCCAGTATATGTCAGCTAGACAACCCTTATAGGACAACCCCCATCGGGCCAGCCAGCCAGCCAACCAACAAAAGGCCTCGTATGCTTGGGCAGATCGGAAAACAGCCCTACCTAAAGGTAGATGGGATAAGAGCCAGAAGGGCTGGGACAACCTGGTTTGGGTCAGGGAGCTAACTTCGTCGTCGGCTCGTATATGCTGGAGGCACAACAAAGCTATGGAGGCCAAAGGTACGGGTGAGGAAAAGATGGAACTAGTGTACGTTGCCCTTCCCCAGTCGGTCGCTTCACCAGTGCCAAGTGAGTCATCGCTAGTCGATCGCCACACAACGAACGCGCCACTAGATTAAGAATATTGCCACCAGCCATCAGCTAGCATCGAAGGCGCCCAGCATCGTCTGTGCTACCACAGTCCGCTGTTGCTATCTTCAATGTATCTACTTTTCGTTGTCTCAGTTATTTTCTATATGCGGCTTGAGCTCGATGTAGATATATGTAGAGTGTGTGAATGAGTCCACTGGTGGTTACGTTCTTCCTTAAGCTTCGTCTTCGGCACAGCTGCCGATTAACGAAGTGACCAGCTATCGGTTCGGCCGTTCGCTCACCACTAAGCAATTAGCTGATCGAAACAATGATGCGTCCAACAATGTTTCACTGCCATCGTGTTTCCATCAAGTTAAGTAAATTGTGGTACATAAGGGCAGGTGAAGGTATTAGGTAGAAAGTACGGGTCATCGACTCCTCATCATCATGGCTGCTGTATACCCGAGTTCAGGTAGGAGAAGTCCATAAGAGAAAAAGGCCTCACTACACGTAGCATTTTACAGCTACCGCTCGCCAGTATCCTCCCTTGCTCCAACATATCGACAGGAACGGCGATAACAAAACGATAACGGTTGCTATTATCGTAGCATGTCGTGGCAGATGATGAAGACGTCCTGGTTACTAGTAAGTGAAAGAGTGACCACTACGGAGATGATGGACAAGTGAGCTGGTTCTGACAACAATGGGGGCCTGGGGCGTCGAGTACGCTAATATTGGAGCAGGCTGGCAAGCGCACGAAAAGACAAGAGCCTGTGGAAAAGTTTTTAGTAAGAGCATTAATGATGACAAGCACAAGTTCGACTCGATGTATGCTGTCAGAAAAAATTGTTAGTACTAGGTCAGTAGGGAGCACGTGGACGGGGGGGAACGATAGCGCGTCACAACAGTACCCCAACAAAAATCCTAGACTAGAAATAGGGTTTCGCGTACTATGGCCCGCACGCCACGTACAAACATACAAGGTAAGTACTCGAGTAAAGTAACACTCTTTATTTGCAGCACTTAGCACTATCACCTGTATAAGTGAGTGGTGTTTTCCTAGCTGAACTGTTTAAGAAAGAGGTTAATTTTTCGAGATCAATACCACTTACGTCCGAGTAGAAAGCCAAGCTTACAAACGAGTGTTCTAAACTCAGAACCGTTGGGTGATAAGTGCATTTTGAATTTGATCTTGACAAAAGAGGACGAACCAGGCGTGTCCTCTCGATCGATTTCTTCTGCTTTCCCTTTAAAAAGTCTCTTCTTTTCTCCTTATCCAAATAGACTTGCAGTGCCCACTTAAAGGTCACCTTTCCTGAATAGACGATACACGAGACTAGAAAAAGGAAATCGACGTCCGCGTTAGTGACGGTTGATCTATATGCAAATTGAGAAGATCCACGGGAGCTAGCGGGCCACTGGTATATAAGAGATGCACACATATACCCCATGTGGCTGGCCCACCCTGGAAAAGGGCAAAGCTAAAGAAACAAGAGGCGCTTGGCGATGTTTGGTAAGACCCTGTTTGATAAGGCCCCGGGCGACGCCGTTGGTTAAAGTCTGGAGATGAATCGAGCTAGATATTTCGCGAATACATGGTCCATCTAAAAAAAAAAGACCAATTCTTGTGAACGGCGCATGTCAAGGCCGATTACTGTTAACGCGTTGTCGTTTGTCCTCTTTATACCTGCCGTTTGTTTAAGCGTGTTTACAATATCGAAATTTTTTCGCATAAGTAGAACAAAACTGCCACACTTCAAGCCTAAGCGCTAATAGGATAGTTTGTCGTTCAAACGTATCGATTTCAGTCGGGGCCTTTTGTAAAACCCGTTACGCACACCTAAGTTCACTTGGCATATTTATCGGATATCTCGCATTAATATATTTCTGAAGTCAGAAGCATAATGCACAGTCCGACCGCGTTTCAAATCATTCGGTGTTTTTTTTTTGAGCTTTCCTCTTGAGTACGACGCCTGTCGAATACAGCAGCCTCCACTAGCTTAGATTACCACTGCCTCCGCTCGTTTCATGCGGAACGGGGACAGAGTCTTGTCTACCAACATCAAGATCCACAGACAGATATACGTTCCCACATGTACAAGATGCACGACAACGACAAAACACTTACTAATATGGCACAGCCTGCGAATATCTTCTGGTTTTATGTCAGCAGCGTTTCTGTTTTGCAGCCCTTCGCAGAGACCGACTCCTTGTCTCGCAGATGAGTCTCGCAGAGTTGCTGCAAACCACTATATTTCTGATTTGCTCCAAACATCACCACTCTAGGGCGGTACAACAGCTCGCAAACGAAAACCGCTTCTTTGACTTCCCACTCGAGAAGGCTCCCTGTAAAAAAAACGGTGCCAAAGACCACAGCCGTACCACCCACACCAGACGTATATATATCAACGCAATAGCTGTTGCTAGTGCTGAAGTAGACAGGGTGGCAGCACTACGTACTGATCCAATAGGAGGGCCTGGAGCTCACACTCTTCACTCTTTTGCAATCATCGCAATAGAGGCCCTCAAGTTGTCCCTCACAGCTACAGACACCCTTCCTGCGACAAGCGAATCACTTCAGTTTCATAGAATCACTTTCCCACTCCTCCATTTTCATATAGCTTCACACTGCTACTGCCAACTCATATTTTCTCCATTGCAGGCTGTAGCCTTATGGACAGCTCCTTAGGGACAGGAAGGTTCTTTGAGGACCGTTTAAAGCTGCCCACAACAACAACAACAGTAAACCTATCGGTCACATGAAATTGTGTACTATTTATTTTTTTCACCTCCCTTTTATCGTGCGTCGACGGAACACAATAAACTAGATCCTTTCCGATCGTACCTTCACATTTTTAAGCGAATATCTGTCTTTTTGTTTGTATCATATTTGTTGGTTGACGAATATATTACTATGTGTTAGTTATAGTCTAGATGCAGCCGTTTTCACTAGAAATGACTACCATCATCTTGACCTGTTTTCGATATCGGTCCTACGCGCAGACGTCCGTATCAGGCGAATCCTTGTGCCTTGAAGCAGTTGCACAAATATTTGGGGGCTGAGATGCAGAAAGCGCCGACGATGAAAACGATAGCTAAGGAGTACACTTACCTGCAACAAATATTGACAAAGCTTAGCAATTCGTAGAGTTATGGTGCGAGCGGGCGCACAGTGCCGTACCCCTATTTTGCTTCGTTCTCTACAATCCACAGACGTTATATAACTTTATACAAAACACCGGAAGTGTGCCCGGAAATTGGTACCAAATTGCTGGAAAACAAACAAAGGTCGATTACTATGACTGACTACTCACTAAAACGGCTGCTTTCATATAAACAAGTTTTGTCACGTCTGCGATTCTAATTTCCGGACACTAAATAATTGGCCGACGTGTGGGCCAAGTTGATAGGTCTACGTATCTACTAATTCACTTAAAAGTGTGTTTTACTGAACTGAAATTACAGAATTTTTTAAAATGAAGATCGACTGGTAGTTACACGTATGCTCGTATAATGTTAGTTATGTGCCATATACAATGAACGGCATGTGCTTGATTAAAAGTAGCTAAGGTTTATTTGTGTCGCCTGTTCGATCGACCATCACTGTGTAATAAATTATTGAATTAGTAACTATTAGCTTAATAGAAGTATATAGGTTTGTAGTGCTTGCTTCTTTAAGGCTCGCCAGTCACAAACTAAGTATATTGGAGGTTGTATCGGCCGATTTACATAAAGGGCTTACTAGAAAGTGTACATGAAATCCGCAGATCACAGTGCATACTGCCAGTTACCTTTTTCATCCCGAAGTTATTGCTTAATTTGACAACTTTATCTCCACAGAAGATATACTTATTATAACAGGCAGTATTAATTCGGAGTATATTCGTCAAAAAAAATTAAAATAGACCGCTCGATTTTTTTGACAAGCGACAGGTAAAGCGCTCGCACTCTATTTTTTTAGCCCTATTTCCTGTAGCCCTTCGCGTCAGGCGGAATCGTCGCTCAGTTGGTTTATTTTGCCGCTATCCAACAACGCATTAGCTAATAATCGCATTTGTTTTGTCGTTACTCTTAAGAAACGTACTGGTATTAGTGGCATTTACAAATATCAGCATATCCCTCACACGCTTTTCTTAACCGCCTTTCCCTCGCGCTGCAGCGGGGAAAGTGTGACCCCTTTCTACAGATTTCTGCGCTTGCTGTCGCCACTTACTTCTATTAGGCCGGAGACGCAATTATTGTAGATCGGTGACCACGCGAGCGTGGGGAGTTAAGGACAGACAATGCATGGAAAACCTTGGCAACAAATAACTGTACGCATGTTGACGGCGCACGCGAGTGAACAAGTCTAGACCCGCTTCGCGCCGACTGCCGGAAGAGAAGTTTGATAAGACCCACCAATCACCCGCCCCCTAGCGGGCGACTGGCGTACAGGCAAGGTTAACCGAACGCAAAAAGGCAATGCAAAAAAATAGAACGTTTGTTCCATGACAGTACACCATCACCACTACTCTTGCTGTGGAGGGGTAATCGATACCCCGGTTACCGTATACATTCGTGACAATGCACTTCTCAGGGGGCTTCGAATTGCCCTATAAATTCCGCCCCACGTTCCCTACCCATTGGCCCTAAATATGGTATTGTGCTCGTACACATCCACAAGGTGCAAGACAGAGCCTCTGTCAAAGATAATGTGTCTTTTGTGCTTCCGTGTTCGTTAGGCAGTTCCAAGTTCATTTGTGAGAGAAGTATTGGGTTATTCTTTGCGACCAGCCGGTGCTGCGGATGCTTGATGTATTGTATGTACCGAGCAACAGCGAGAGAGTAGGGAAGAAAAAATTAGGTTTCCACGCAGGGTCGGTGGTAGTTGGTAAGGCTGCAGCTGTCCATTCGCGATACGTCGCTGGGTGGCCAGTGGTAGCAGACCACACATCTACAATACATGGGTAACGGATTACGAACGGGTCCTTATTTCATAAAGGGTCGATTGCGACAATGCACGACGACTACTATAACATACAATAATAGCAAGATAATAACTATGAACGGGGTATTCATGTATGCTGCAGGAGGTACATACAAATGGAACAATACCGGCAAGGTTCTATAGCGCAGCCAAATGTCCTGCAAATAACACTTCTTACTCTCTAGGCAGTATACTACGTCCCGTACCGCAAATGTATGCTAATAGCCCGATTCATGGAATTCAAACTCTTAATGTAATTAAGGCGCATGAACTGCAACGCCAAAGAGAATAATGTAAACATATGAGTGCGGGCAAGTGCAGATTTCACATAAAAATATTGTTTTTAAATAATATTATTTCAGTAGAAACATTCCTGCTAAGCTCTTGAGTTTAACCTTCGATCTTGATTCTTTTTACCCGGTCAGATCGACGCCCGACATGAACGCTGCTGAATAATCGTTCTGACGCGGGCTATCAGGAGTTCAGCAAATCCACGGTACTCACGACAATAGCCAAAATTTTACTTCTGTCTCCTTTAATTTAGTTCCTGAACGTTTGTAGCTAAAATTTGAAATTTATTACGTTCGCTCTCATAGAAGATGTTATTATTTGAAGTAAAATAGGTGACACTAATAATAATTAACCATGTATATATATCCATTGCGATAGCAATATCCTCTACTGTCGATTTTATTGGTTATTTTCGATCATTGAGTATTCAGTTTACTTCCCAATTACATCGGGTTTTTCAATTTAGCTAGTTGCTTGTGACTTTACCCCTCGATGCTTTATACGATGAACTTAGGGGTTCCCCTTATTAGTCGATTGATTTAGCAATGCCAGCGGAGCATTACAACAAGACAAAGTAGACCACTGAAACAACAGCTCAGTTAAACCACTGGTTTAATCCAATCAGAAAGCTTATTCTTAAGCAATATAACGCCACCGGTGTCCGTCTAGTCGGCATCCTGTAAGTAAGCCCCGATGAAATGCCTCTTCACGATCGTCATGCGCCCTACGTCGGGTTGGTTATCTTCTTCGGATAGCCCAAGCAACTTTGGGCGGCCCCTGTTGACTGTTATCTCATTTGCCCTCGCCAAAGCCAATGTCTTACACGATGAACCCAGACCTTCTCGTATCCATCAGGCACTACGCAATCCACGCAACCTTGTGGGCAAAACGAATCCAATCGCAACACAACGCCACGCAATATTCCACGCCTGCACACACAGCCCAAAAGACTTCTCCCAAACGAGGCTCACCTTGCCCCTTTTGGAGCAATATAATATGAGTGCACAGAGAGTATCGGACCGCTGGCCTGCTTACTTGAGGCACTATAGAAATACACCGCAACCGGGCTGGTTCTGTGTCGGCTACCCGTGCGTGTGTTAGTGGCAATAGTTGCAGTATTAGTAGGCGTACCGCAAGTGAAGGGTCTGTCCTGAATGAGATCAGCTGTTCGACTACCCTGCTGTAGTCTAATAGAAGTTATTTGGTCGACTTAGCTCCCTTTCCGTCCCAGGCCGGTCCCGGACGAGTCCTATATATTACGCCTCCCCACCCAACGGCAGGAAATGCCAGCAGCATCATAAGCACAAGCAAAGCACGGAACTCAGACAGAGGGCAAGAAATACCCCTTGACTGCGCTTCTGTCCTGTCCCTGTATCTCCTATATATCCTGCTTTTAACCCTTAGTGTCTTGTCTGTTCCGATGAGGGCCGTCTTTTTGCATAGCTGCAGTTCGAACGAGAACATAAAAGGTTCCAAAAACTTATCCACATTGTACTTGTCGCTTGATATCGTGTCGTTCAAAGAAACATAGCCGAGGCGACTATACGTAGTAGGTCGGGTAAGCCGTGGATACGATTAGGAAACAAGAGGCCAAAAAAATACCTGTAACAGTAATGGCAATACAAAGCTCTCGTCTGGTTAGGACCAATTCAGCAGAAGGCCTCAGCAAGATAAGTCACACAATCGTTCGATGGTAGCAGAAACTGTTGTAGCATCGACAAATGTAAATTTCGTGGAATCATTCCCATGGTCAGAGCAATATTGGCTAAGCTAAAGGATACCAATAGTATCAACATGTGGTAGTACGAGAATAGCCTTGTTACACAGTATAACATACACAGGGGTAGGTGGGCGCCTTCTTGTCAACTTCGGCCGAAAATAGTCGAAGTGCAAAAAAAACAGAGAAAACTGTATAAAAAAAGGTATAAATAAACTACGATGATCAATAGTTATGAACCTACATACCACTAAGGCACATATGAATCCCACGGAACTTTAGAAGCTTGATCACTATTGTTGTTATCGTTATTATTACATAAATATTATGTAATAATATATACTACATAGAAACAAACCGAATCTAGAGGTCAAAATATTCACAGGTTAACAAATTCTTTGCCCAACTGTTACACACACTAACGCTAATTATACACTAGCTAAATAAATATTCAATTTGCATATATACGTACAGGACTTTGATACGTCTAGACGTAAGTGGTAAAACCCATAAGACCATTTGTATTTCATGGCCTCGGCAAGTTTTCACAGCGCGGTACGACGTCGCCCATGGCTATGAATGAGCGACGAGGCGTCTACGCGATTGCCTACATGACTATGAAAACTATGTAGATACATCCTTAAGGTAAGATTAGCCAACTTCTTGATAGACTTTCCCCAGTCCCGGCGAAACTTGGAGCGACAAACTCGAAGAGGAGTCGCAAATGTAAACAGAAAAAGCATCAAAGACGAACACCACCATTCGTACCGTCCGAACGTTGCCCACTCTAGTAGGGAGCCTTACAGGATAAAGTGAGATCGCCTGAATATTTCTAGTTGTGCTGGCCAGACGGGACCGCTTTCTGCCTTTGACTAAAAAGTACTCAAAGCAGAAAGAACCTAACGCAAATGTTTATACGTGCACCACTGACTTTTTAATAAAACAAAGCGGGAAAACTGTAGCAGTATAGTATTGAACAATACAACATGTTTCCTAACCCAGCTTCAACAGCAGCAGCCACGGCTAATAGGCGAGAAGCTGCAGCGACCTTGACAACGAAATGAGATTAGAAATAGGGCAAATCTTATTTACGATAGATGGGTCCCGAATGACCGTTTGTCAAGATAACGCACTGGAATACCTTCTTGGTAAAGAAAAGGGAACCCTGAGAACAAAAGCTGCAAACGTTACTTGAAGCGAAGCCCTGTAGCTATGTTCCTATATCCAGAATATTTTTAGGGTAAAAAAATATATTGTTTCAACGTACTGGTCGACGCGGTAGTATAATAAAAAATGCAATACATATTACATTTTTTGTTACTATAGTTTTTTACATTACTAGAGCTTTTGATGAAGTGATTGCTTTAACCATTTGATTTAATATCTATGCGCTTTTAGACACGATTCTAATGAAACACGAAATATAGCAAGTTGCCTCAATTTCACTTGTAGAAGTGGCTTGCCCCGCACCTGCCCGCGTTACAAGACGATGTAGTAATACATTAATATAGTAATACAAGTAACTAGTCAGCGTCCACATCAGTAAATATCACTCTACCCAAGACCTGCCTAGATCTCAGCGGCATCCGTAAGGTATCAACGGCAGTCGATCTGATCATCTTTCATTACTTCCTGGCCGCAAGAAATGAACACAAGGCGACGCAGATATCGAACTCGTAGCACTACTGAACCCAAGAAAACCTCACAGCGCCAGGAGTCGGGGAGCGAAATAAAGCCCATGCAACCCGTACTTTTTTACTTTCCCTCAGGGGGAAATCAAGTCGGATTACCGCAGACTGGCTAGCCATACCGCCCGTCGTATGGCCCTGTCGTTGCAAAAGGGTCTTAGTGTATATATATATATATATATAGGTTACCTTTCTCTTGGGAGATAGAATGGGATACAATGGATAAGCAGCAGCAGCAGCAACAGCAGCAGCAGCAGCAGCAGAGAAAGGTACTGTACAATACAGAAAAACCCAGCTTTCCCCAAAACAGCCCTTACTATACAGTCTATAAACATTACATCACGGACGAAGAGGGATCAACAATGGATTGCGTTATTTATTGCGTCGCGAGAATAACTACAGGCGACAGTATTAGGTTTGACAACTCATAGGTCCGGTTTTTCAGTCAGGTGCTGCCTTTGCTCGCAGTATGACAACGTTAACAGAAAAAGTACATAAGAGTTCATCATTAATGTTATTAGTTTAGAGAACGTCTCTGTCAACGACATCTGCAAATAGTGCATTGGTTATAAACGCATAATAACCGCAACTACACTACAGGTGAACCGCAACGTGTGCCAAAACCACTAAAGTGGCGAAGACGTTCGTTACGCAACCGCAAACTCCTGGTCCGGGGTGGTCAGATTAGCAGACGATACAGCAGAAACGACAAATCAACAAGACCCTCTCTCGGTATAAAAAACCGTCAACATTCTTCCAAAAGAATGGAATGGTCGTCGAATATATTTAAAAAACAAAGCGATCCTAATGTGTTCGTCTGTGTATGTATGTATGTCTACTGTACGGCGCTACATCTTTATTTTCATCATGTTTTCGCCCTCGCTGGCCTCGTTGGTTGCTTCTTCAATACGATAAGCAAACAACTGCTAGTGCTGCTGCTGCTGCTTTAAAAACCGTCTGTCTTCATTTCTCTTTATCGTTTTTACTCTTCCTCACCCACCCTGTATATTATTAGTGTACAGAGCTAGCTGTGTTGTACGGGAAAAACACGACAATAACGCGCCAACAGACTCTATGCGGCGCTGATGCTAGCGGCGGTGTAATAGTGAGAGGCTACACACACTTACATAGGGTAGAGGAAGAATTCGAAGGCGCATACTCGTTGCACCCCTGACATATGCGATAACGCGACCCGGAGGAATGCCGCCTCTGCTGCCGATACCGCCGTCGTGGCCGTCGTCGTTGTCACAGCCGCTATCGCCAACAGCCGAACGAATCGTTGTCATAGGAAAGAGGGAAAGTCAGCAGAATAACAACCCCGTCTGTTCGTTTGTTTATATATTTGTGACTCTACAGAGATCACTTCGTCACTGGATGCGCCTAGAGAGAACGCACAGGGTCGAGGGGGTTAGATACAGCAGAGAAGAGGGTATGCATCACCTGGCTGACGCCATTGTACTCCCAACTGTGTAGGAAGGACATGTAACGGTCGCAATACTGCTATAAGCACAGCCGTACTTCGTCGGTCGGTTGTAGCGTGCGTGAACGTTATACACGCCACCATCGGACAGCCACTACTGATATTGTTTGCCACGGCAACAAAGACTGGGACAACGGGCTGAGTGCCTCCTTGTTGTATCGTAGGAGTATGACGTCGTAGAGGAAAACTGAATGCAATCTGGTCCATAGGCTCAAGCTCGAGTGGAAAAAGGAAAATTCACTGTAGGATACAGCATTATAGGCCAGTCGTACTTTCTAAGCGGACTGATTTTAGCTAGCATTAGCAGTTTTGTTTTCCTGTTTCTTCTGTTATACTTCTCCACATTTCCACTAAAGAAATGTGTCTGTTATATATGAAAAACAATATATATATATATATATATACATCTTTTTGCCATCTTACCTGTTGGCCCTCTACGTAAGATCCTCAGTTCTATAGCTAGCAACATTATCCTAAATTGGCCTCGCCCCTGTTAGTTGTAACAGTATATGCCGATTGCGGGTTCCGACCACTATAACTAACACGACCACACTGATACAGCGCACAACCATCGTTTACTTCTATCAACTCTGACTCTGACATGTTTGCTCTTACGAGAACAGAAACGAACAAAACGTCGATGTTATCCCGTCCGTCCCAGCTACTAAATACGCCATGTTCGTAACCCGGCCCATATAACCACTCCGTCGAAATAAACATCGATTGACCACAACAGTTCGCTCATGACCTATCGTCAGGCCTGTCACCTTACCAACACTCCGATGCTAGGCTGTGGGCCAGTAAAGTCTCTTTGTTCAAATCCTGTCAATAGCCTAAAACTCTGCATCTAACAAGCAAAGAGGAGAAGGAAGATCAGGTCGATGACCAAGCTCCAGGGCTCAATGTATTACTAAAAATAGGTCTAAATCGTCAGAATGGCGGGTAAAGCAGCAAAACAGACCGGGACGCCAACGAGCAATGGGTTGAGACTACCCACTGACGGTCGAAGCCCATGAAAGTGAGCTGCGACGGGTTCTTTTTCTTGCAATAAATACTTGCCAAGCAGCTTCCCCTTTTGCTTTTCTTTGAACATTCGGTTCGGCGCCGTTGCCTTCGGCGATGGCCCGTGCGATGGACCCCTTCCTTTTTACCCCATATGCCGGCAGCTGCCGTCGCCTTCACGATTACCTTCCTGCGTAAAATAACCTCAGACACTTGCCTCTCGTTCTAACGTACTGACCTGATAGCTCCTATTGGTGTCATACTGGGGAATCGCACGTATTACTAAGCCACATACGGGGGTCTCGTATACTTTCGATTGCCTACTGGCCGATCTTTCGCAGACTGCGAGTGCCGATTGTACAAACTTGTATCAGTAGACATCAACGGAGCGACGTAATTTGGATCGGATACTAGCGCCTGTAAGCACGCATTAGCCAAGATGTTATGGATGTAGTAGGGGTGATTCGATATAGCCATTGTACAGGTCGTTCATTTGGGGCCAATCACCAATAGTCGTGTAGCAATACGAAGATTGTACATATGCTGTACTGGTCTCGCTAAACAATTGTAACATAGGCTTCTTTTTTCCGAAGGTTAATCAGTAGACAATAACAATATAAAAATGCCAGAATTAGACTATTCTTCAAATATGAGCATTTAAATTTAAAAAAATCATGTGGCCTTTATAATATTTAATTTATTTTACCCTAGCTGGAATAATTTCACTTCGACTACACTAGCGATTTGACCTTACCGAACAACGTTCCTTACAGGCCACAGATATCGAGACGAGAATATAACGTGCCGCCTGGTTCAAAGGATTTCAATGTGGCTCTATTCCCTTTACCGGATCCTCATTTCGGTTTGATTTTCGAAATGCCCTTGACACTGTTCACTGGTAACTCTTTCAACCGAAAAACAAAACTACCGACTGTAGTATCTGTGAAATTCGTCTGACACAATCGGCAAGGTACTTCAGCCGGTTGGTACAGCTTTGTTCCATGAAACAGACCGCGTGACACGGCCCGTCGCCGCCACTATGCGGCTAGTGGAACGGAATCTTCTTCAGTCACTTTAAACTGCTTCTGTAGGAATCTCAAAGCCACTGATTACAAGGGCCATCGTGTCGAACGATTATCAGGGCTAACGGTAGAAAGGCCTCCTACTAAAAAAAGTCACTTACAATGAACTGTACTCTTTGACTGCCTTGATCAGACTGATTGGCGAATCCCATCATTCGAGTGATTTTCTATTTGGCTGACATCTAGCAAGAAACGAGAGGAACTGCAGTGCACCAACTTCCGAGATCGACATACCGCGATTTGGGCTAACATGTCCCGTTTAGCGCTTGTAGACTCTCCCTTCCGTCCAGCTGGTCGCTCTTTCAATACCATGAAATGTGCCTAATAAATAATTTCCTTTTTATCCATTTTTGTAGGCGGCGATATCGCCACACGTGGCTATAACTACTATTTCAACGATAGGTTAGGCCAAAGTTGGCGATTGAGCCATCCTGCAGTGCCGTCGGAGGTCCTCGTCCGTTAGTGTTTGGCCGATTGCCCGTAAATCGAAATACTATAGCCTGCATGCGATGCGATGCATAGCAAACGAATGACTCCCGTGCCAGCCGCCCCGAGCTAGTTCACGCGACTTAATTGCTTCCTGTTTAATCTTCGTCTGGCTTTGCCATCACCATTTAGCTCCATTATAACACGAAAAACCCACGCCACCAATAACAATATGTCGTCAGACAACGATACTAGTATCAGCTTCAGACGACCCATCTACCAATACTACGATCACGGCTAGCATCCCGAACGCCTACTAACATCTATAGTCTCATTAAACCCGCTGCTGCAGCTGCTGTTGTCCTATTGGGTTCTTAAGATATTCGTTCCTCTTCACAACCAACGTCGAGGCGACGATTCATCCCTTTGTCGTAAAAGTCCAAACAAAGTTTGCCTTCTTCTCGTAGGGGAAGCTGTAGCATTAATAGCAGTGGCGCAGCAGCCACAAAAGCTCGCGCCTGTCTATAACAGTCTACTATCTTTCCTACTGCGACTGAAGGGCTTCCTACTGGCCGTTGTCAAGCATAGACACTGGCAACTTGGAAAATCACACTCATTGTTCATTGTCATCATCTATATGCATCGAGGGGTAAGGGGGTGCCTATGTCACTCCTGTAGTTTTCCTCATTCATTCCCTCTAACTCACACTATATCTATGTGGCTTTATCTACAAATAAGTCCTGGAGAGCCATCTGGGTTGGGGGTGTGGATAGGTGTTGAACATGTTCAGAACTCCCGGATAGTAATGATACTGTAGTGTTATGAGCGCGCATGGCACAGCGGAGACCAGTGCGTCGCGGAATAGAAGAGGGATCATCAGGAACAGAACTGCGTCCGCTGGGGCACTCGTAAAGGGCGAAGGACTTGGAGGTCGTACGGAGAGAGGTGAAGCAAGAAGGAGCAGATTAGGTGAGGAATATAAAGGGGACGAATGTGCCCTGGGCAAGTCGCCAGAAAAGAATCGGCTCACAGGAACGGAGCTGTCCATCGCCGGAGCATAACGTAAGCTTGCAGACGAGTCGAGAGTAAGGGAAGCGGGGTTGAAACATAACACCAATGGATGGTCTCCATATCCGTACGGGAGGGCATTGTTGCCGTTATGCTTCCCTCTGCTGATAGGGGCAATACAAACTGGCTCAATGCGGATGCAAAGGCAAACGATCACGGAGCAAGAGGTAAACGATGATGGCAGCGCGAACCATCATAGGCGTATCACGTATCTTCTTCGCTAAAAAGAAGAGAGTATTGTGGAATAGAAAGCAGACTGGTTTTGCCAAAGAGCCTGCTGGTTGGCTATCTTTTGAAGCTTTGAAATCCGAGATAACTCGGATCCATTACCAAGATTTTTGCAGTCACTGTGTCAGAAGCACTGCAAGTAGATGGACTAAGGACAAAGTCTCAACTGAAACTGGATAGAACAGATTAGAGAGACCTAGGTATAATCAGAAAAATTACGGGTTATCTGCCACAGAGGTTGAATTATAATTTACTGGTACTTAATAAAATGATTAAATTTTACTTAGAGAATGAAGGCCACCAAGTCATATGGAGGGCGTCGGTAAGCACAAATTTCATTAAGCGTTCACCCGACTAAAGTAGCATATTTCAATAATTCCAACTCAACACTTTCGTCTACTTCTTTGGTCAGCAGTTCTGGTTCCAAGCGGACGGCGAATCTGCAATCTGTCTTTGAATAAGAGAAGTGACGCTTTTTTTCGATGTCAAGTTAACTACCGTTTACGAATATCAACGATGGTTATCGTCCTCTAGCCTTACTTGGCAGAAACAAGACATTGATTGAGGGGTTGTCTAGTCTCGGACAAGCCTATTGTTACTCTTACATTCATGGCGCAAAAACAACGAAAGGAGATTAAGAAACTGTATGTGACGGAAAGGTCTTCCGTTGCCTTTATATCGCTAAATCACATTGCAGTTGGCTAACTTCCAATACGGTATGTCCGGCATGGCCTGTTCTCAACTTCGACTTTCTTGGCGCAACGCAATGCGCTGAAACTCTATGCAAGAGGCCAGACTTAACGAAGAAGAAAAAAAACTAACCAACCAGGCAGTGTAAGACGTCCAAGCCGTTACAGTTACGGCCTTCATCTGGCACTAGAAAGCATTCGTTAACCGGCAGACTGGATGTATGACGCTAGCTAGCGCTATTTATAGTAAGATTCGTAGTGCATTTTTTAGTACCAGAGACCATAACCTCACAGTAAAGAAACACTACTTTTTGCACACATAGTAGGCTCTTGGTACATTTACAATGCCTGTACATGAATGATGACTAGAAACAACCTTAAGTTTCCCAGCACTAGTCGTTTGATGCTGGAAAAAAAGGGGTATATAATTACGGGCGGCCTCAACAAACTTATCATTAAATTGAAGTCTTCTCCGTAAAAAAACTTAACGTCAGCCCACTCCGTTAGCTTCCAACGGGGGTAATCTGACTCAGCTTGCCCATTACATCAACGGTATTAGACAGGAGCCTCTCGGTCTGTCTGTAGTTCACAAGCGCTCATAGACGCATACAACTTCTCCATCTTTTTTACTGGCGCTTTTCGCTACCATATAACTTCTACTAATGAAACCTTTTCATTCTTACACCCACGCAATCTACTTACATTAAAGCTCACCCTTTCGCTTCTAGGTATGGAATCTTCTTTATAAAAGTCTCAAATTTGATAAGGCAGTTAAGCTGTCACCCCAGTTAGTGACACGTTTAACCACGTGCATTAGTTGCAATTTTTGACTTACGCGCAAGTTTTGACCGCTTGCACGGCAGAGCATGTATTCTCGCGATCGCGTGTGGTCCTTCACCTACGGGTTCATCTAACGAAGGACAACAACAGAATCTTCCTTCTCTTCTTGAAGAGAATCCCGGTGACAAGGAATGTCATAAAAGCCGCAAAAATAATCTCTAGAAGGGTCATTATTCAACTTTTGGGTTGGGCATACATCCGACGGTCAATAGACTTCACCCTCTTTGTGCGTCCTGTACACACGCCTATCGTTATTCCGTCTAACACGTAGGCACAAGAACATACACAAGACGAAAACAAGCCCGTCCATCCTGTGTCCTGAACTTATGTGCTAAAAACAACGCGTAGCGAACGGAAGGCTGGTCGAGCGTAGTCGGAGAGCGGAAAATGCAGATAATCTGGATAAAGAAAGGAATAAATAGGCAGGATGAGATAAAATCTTCCTGTTCCACATCGGTTTTATCAAGTCACAAAAGCAAGCGTATTTTTTGAAACACTGCCAATGTGCAACAACATGTGATAATAAAACCCCGCCCTCTGGTTTTCGCGACTACGATACATTCCTGAACAGTACTGAAACTCCGCAAAAGACGGTCCCTAACCGTTCGCTGCGATATTCCCTTATGCGGTCAGGCAGGCGTCTGCTGTTTTAAAGTGACGTTGTTTGCGTAGATCAGGGAGAGCTATTCTAGCCATGTCCGTATCCGAGCCATAAAAGTGGGCACAGGCTTCGAGGCCGCTGACACCGGCGAGTAGCTTTTGCGGCAAGGGCTTCGTTCCCCAGGGATTTGTCCCTGGTATCCCGTCCTTCTTAGCTCTTACCCTATCTCTTTCACTTTCCTCATCTCCCCTTCTTTACTTCTCCGGCAGTCGTCGTTGTCGAAGCCAAGTAATGAATGGTCGATTTTCCCCCCATGAGTTTCTACTTCTCCTTCCTTGAAAATTGACTAAAGGGAGGAAGTGACTATTTTTTTCCTCTCTTTTAGCTGCGCCACGTCTCACCGAGTTATTTTAAGTGTAGCACTAGTAATAGTGGCCTATAGTGCTTACAGCTCTTTGCAACGACAACGGTTAGCCTGCAGCAAAAATTTACAAATGCATACGCCCATGAGCCTACATGAACATATAGTAAATGCTGTTAAACGAAGTGCTTTATCGTTAGTCATCCCATCGTTTATTTGTCTTGACTATCTATCCATTTAGACCGGCTCCCGTTCACTTCTGTCCGACGTGAATAGGATGGATACGCTTAGTCACTCAGAAAAAAAAAGATTCATGCAGGCGCGGTCGGTACATAATGTGTGGACAACGCCCTAGTGTAGCCATTGTCCTTAAATAGGCCTGATCGTGGGTTCTTCTTATACAAGATGGACCTTTCATTCCGCTTTCCTTAGTCACTTTGCGTTGCATACTTAATATCATAACCATTATATAGATAGACATATATCAAACCACATATACATGCAAACAACGTCATTGTCAGAATCTATACTGCGATTACTCTCAATATATAACACATATATATAAAAGCGACCTAGAGGGGGTATGTGGATAGCCCTTTTGTGTGGTGGCGTTGCAGGGCCGCACTGGATAAGTAGGACATTGTTTACAATCTCATTCAGTCGCGAGTATCGCTTACCACGGGGGAAAGAAGGTGAAGTTGCTCATATTTCCTTCATATTTCTCTTGTTCGCGTTCTTGCTGCATTCAGCTGACCCTACATCGGCGCCTCATGCATCAGATCATATTATCATCATACCATAATCAATGGAGGCGAAACCCCAAGCTAGGGACAGAGCCGTCAGCGAGCCCCTCTGCCAGTACCTCCTCTAGAGAGGAAATCCTGAGGACGGTACGTCGCGTTGTCCTCAGGATTTTCTCTCTTACTGTTTAGCTTCCCTTTCGCGCTTACTTTCTAAACTCGATTTATTGGCAACAGCACTCTTCTTGACGAAAGTGGATTCGATAGCAAGCTACCAGCAACGAAGGAGATGGCAGTTTGTTAGTGCCCCGACCATATCAAAAGCAGCACAGACGTGACGGAAGACCAAGCCCAGAAAGCACTAGAAAAATAAAACAAGAACAAGAAGGCAAGAAACAAGGTTCATAGAGTGGATCAAACAGTCGATTACAATTCAACTTAGGAATAGATAATACAAACAATGCACAGTAGACAAAAATTAAGACAGAATGATAATAATAACTTCATTTGTTTTGTAGATGAGATGTATGTTCTGTACGAGCAATGCGTGTAACCGCCAGCCGCCGAAACCCCCCAAACTTAACGATCTGTAAAAGAACAATGCCTTTTAGCCAAGGCACGCACAAGTGCTTCAAGACTTTAGCTGGATGCTGCACAAAGACAAGAAATGCTATTACCACATGATACCAGCAACACTAAGACTCGATATGACTTTGATTATCGCAGATCCTGCTTCGTGCATTGTACACAAATTGATGTGACTATGGGCATGAAGTATCAGCGTGTTAACAGTAGCGGGTGATTTAGCGGGAGAGGCTCACAGCTACCAGCGCATTAGACTTATAGTACGCACTATAGAAAGAGGAAAGATTGGTTAGATATTTTCGTTGTTGTCCATTACGTTCAATCGGGCGACTAACCTAGATAAAGGTGTGCTCGAAAAGTTAAACAGTATATGAAAAGTGGCCATTATAAATAATCGTCCATCAGTTTAAATGCAAAAGCCCTGCTACATAGTCGGAAGTATCTATGTTTTTATGTTCTGACATGTATAGGAAGAAGCAAGCGTGTAATTGAATTCGGGAAATAAGCGTACGCTCAAAAAGCGACGAAGTGTCATCTACAGAGTCCTGTTTCGGTAAATTAATGAATAATTTTAGCAGACGCTGTTCTGTCGAGTGCCTAGGATCTCAGGAGGTTGTGGAACATTAAGGTGGCAAATCACTGCATATACTCCCGCTAATTTTTCCAGGGTAGACTGTCAGTGAACTGGCGGAAAATTTGGTAACCCCAAACCACCGAGATTAGGCAAAATCATAGTCCTGGCGTCAACAGACGTTTTAGTCATAGGAAAAAAATGTATGTCATTATTTAGACATTTAGAGTCGCAGCTATCGATGCAAAGTTTTTGTTACTAGTCGACCCATTTTCATTGTGTGGTATTATTATACATTATTATTATACAGGCATACGCATGTAATGTATATATATAATATTATATACATTACATATATATAAGGAAGTAGCTTATTTGCTTATTCGTTTAAAATCTGCGCGGTTTTTTCGATTTAGTGCACCGTTTCACACTCAGAATTCGAATACATAGCAAAACAACTATATGCTTTGCTGAAAAAATGTATTAGACCAAAGTGCTTGACAACAGTAACATTAATCAGCAAACGATGGTTGAATTGAAAGTGGCTGTTGGCCCACAGGGACAATAGAAAGAGAAAAGGACGCTGAAACTGTTGTATCCTGAGTAAAGAAGCACCTGCCGCAACAGGTAACAGATACAAAAATAAAATATGTGTGTTTGTGCTCCTGTTGCGTCACCCCAGCGAAGTACGATGGTCACAACACTGCCAAAACTCTGAATAGCATCCGCACAGCTCACGTTCAACAGAGGCTTTTGCTCCAGTTGATGATTGTGGAGGATGTCCGTGCGACGAACGGAAGTTTCCACTATGATTGTGCAAAAATAGAACGAGGCACGGAGCATTGGGTGATTCCCATCATACAGAGGAATGATTAACCAGGTTTGAAATTTCGCGCGTCCGTTCCCGTTCGCCTAACTCGAGCGGTGCCCAATGGTGTTTGGCGGCAGATAACTTAATTTACCCATGAAGCAGCATTCACGCTGAACAGATATATGCAACATTATTCTGTTTATTCGTATTAGTTCTTGCGCCGCACTCCATCCATATGGGTACTATACAGCCCCCGCAATGCGTATAAGCAATAAAATCCGAAACGTCTAGCGTATTTTCAGCTGTACTGCTTATTTTGGGACTTTTTCAATTGCCATCATCCGATGTGGAACGTATTCACAACGCGAAACCCTGCTAGTATCTGTGCACGAAAGGCGAATACTTAAGCCATGCAGTTTGGCGCTTGTGTTTTTACGCAAACTCCTGTTTATTTCTTCCTTAATCGAGCTTATCAATGGTTGTGATGACGGCGATAGCCCTGAAAATCACTGAATCGTTATTACTTTAAACACGCCCTACCAAGAAAAAGCGTCCGACAAGAAGCACGACCTAGCTATAATCCTCAATTCCGCGATTTCTAATACGCGCCCATTGTTTGCATGGGCAGTTTTGTCGCTAATAGCTGTTTGCTTTGTCGAGTACCGATCGCCGCTGTGTACACGCACAATGCTTATCGTAGTCTGTATCATATTAGTGGATTCTTTCTGTTACAGACTAGTACTATCCCCTCCGTACACCCCACCCCTTAACAGCTACATGTGTTTGCTATCATCCGGATCAAGCGAACACTGATATTACTTGAGTTCCTGTATACTGTATGGCGGTCCAATAAGCAAAAGAAACGGAATGATGGCCGGAGAGACATTCCGTCAGGGCAGGCCGACAGCCGACAAAAATTTTATTTTCGACTCTTTTTTTGGACGGCACAGGGTACCGTAAAAGTAGTAGCGGTAAGCGAAGTACATGAGCTGATAGGTACTAAGGTGCAACAGCAGTTCGACTCCGAGATTTTTGTGCCTACATTGCAATCAGTGCGGTACAGCGTGTTGTGACTGCTACAAGCTTTACTACATTCGCCATCATTAATTGTAGACACACAGCAAGGCATGGAAGGATGGCCTAAACTGTTTGCCGTCGCAGGGGCAAAAGTGGCAAATTCTGTGTGTCGCTTTTACGCCCTCATCACTTACAAAACGCACCTCAGCTTACGAGAGAAATGCACAGACAAACACACACACGTATGATATACAGAAGTTACTAGAAGCGTCTGTGCCGCTGAATGCCGGGTCGGTCGAGGTCGGGCTGGGTTGTATTGGACATGCTAGTAGACAACCGGGGGCAGGGTAACAGAGCAAATCCCTGCGGCGGCGACTTCAGTATAGGGGAAGTAGGTAGACGGACTAACAGGGGTTGAATTGGCACGTTCATTTGTCCATTTTGCTAATTGCTACATGCACACTACTCACCACCAGCATCCCGTGCTTGTATTCCTTCTCTGCTCTGCTGTGCTGTACACTTCTAACGAAAGGTCCCTAAAAGTACATGTACAACTGCTCTTAAGGGGCCGAGCGGCGGCTTTCATACAGCGCGAGTCGACACTGTTTAAGATAAGGCGATCAGCTGCCGCTTTTGCTGATAAACTGGTGAGTGAATGAGATGAGAAGCGCTGATTGCTATGTTTGGAGACAAGCGCAGGATTACAGTAAGATATATTTAAACTCACACACACACACACACGCATGCGTACGCATATTTACAGAGGCAGCAGCGGATCAGGCCCTGGCCTGTCTCATAGGATAAAGACGCGGTGCTAAACGAAAAAAAAAAAAGTATAGATGGACACTGAAACGAATCATAGGAAAAACAAAGGACTCACGCAGGCCAAATGGTTGCTGTCAGTTCAGGCCAAAGAAGCTTAGGGTCAAAGAAACAGGATAAGTAAAAGAGATGGTCCACTTGAAGAACATCCATGATAACGACCGAGGAATGTGGGACTCTGTTGAGGGCCCGGGTGAGTCTAAGACTCAGCTGAAGTTGACAGAGCCTTTGCAGCTTTTGAGAGCAGTATGTAAAGCAGTGTTAGAATACGTTTGTGCGAATGAGTCCGTTAATCTATATAGATGTTTTGCCTCCTTAGCTCACTCGAGCGAGCATCTATCAACTAACGCGCCAACGAAAGGATCCCAAAATGCAGTAGGTGCGTTTCCAGAAAATAGGAAACCATTTCGACTGGGCAGCAAATTAGCATATAAGATAAAAAAAAACAACCTATTAGCTATAGAATATATCCATAAATATGTACGAATAGAGAAACGTCCATGTATAACGGCAGTATGACGCGTCGCTTCCTAATCTGTCACGTTAGTATCCGATTTGACACACATCGAACGCGTAGCAGTGAAGCCTGTGAGTTTGTATGCCAGGATCGTGGTAGAAGGACGATAACAATAATCTTTTAGCCCACACTGTAGTCCCAGAAATAACGTTCTATATACTTCAAAGAGTACTTCAGTTTTGGATTGCAACGAGATTGCAGTAATTCGTAAAATCTTTATCTAAATGCTTTCCTTCTGGTCTAAGACAACCAAGCAGTAGTCAAAACAGCTCTGTAAGAGCAGGGACATATTTCCTAATGGAAAATGGCCTTCTGCTGTGCAGGGTCATAGGGCCAGCACAGTAAAGGATTCTTTGATAAACAGTCTCTGTTAGCCACCCCTGACGATCCATCATTTGTGGGATAATGGCTAATCAGTAATAATTAGTAATCAGGAGCGAGTCCATGTCGAACGCTTCCATCGCCCTAACGACTCTTCTTGTTGATGATAATAAAATAGTCCATTAATCAATCGGAACGAAATCGCCATTGAGATGCTGGTATAGGTCGGGCACGAAGTTAAAATAATGTCGTCGGTATTGTTCTAAGAGGGATAAAAGACGAACTAATGGATGCTTCCCTTTTAAGCAGCCTTTGACTGTGTAGCGAATGGAGAACACTTCTTCAAAATGTAAACTTTCGTCCCTTTACTGAGCATATAAAGCGAGATGTTCCTCGATTAGCCCAGGTGGCACTTGGCTTTCCTTTGTTGCTATAGAAAAGTCGAACCACATATTCTAATTGATGCTATCCACAAGCTACACCTAGTCTAGAACTGGAACAGGTGTAATTTTAGGAAACTACATGTAACTATTATTCTTGTACGCAACCTTTCCTTCTGCGGCCTGCGGGTGTTTTTCATCACAAAAGAAACACCAGAACTTTACATATACAGAAAAGTTATTTTATCCAAATAAACCTTAGCAGATCAGTTCCGTCTACTAAACACGTGAAATAAAATAACGACTCTGGTCTTCGTTGTTGTCGATAATGCTTTTACCCACCCTAGACAATAGGTAACATTACTTCTCGTCCTAACAGATAATCCCTAGTAGATAATGCAGTCATGGTGTAAGCTGACCGGCAATGCCATCGGGAAAGAATAGGTGTGACAAAGGCAAGCTGGATGTCACTAACGAACAACAGCGGAATGCTACGCATCTAGTATGTCGTGTTACAGCACCTAGTGTATTTACTGGCATTCGAATATTTGAACGAAAGGTTCGACTAAACCTGCAAAACTAGCATTACAATGTTATTATTGGTCGTGTTGGTGTCTCTAGGGGGCGCCTGTCTCATCGGGGCTTGCTTCCAGTTTGGGTAGACCTATGGCCAGCTTCCAGTCAATCTTATTGTCTTCACACCATTATATACACCCCTGTTTTGGCTTGTCTGGCCCTTATAACGCCGCTCCTGCACCAACTATACTAGATCGAGCAGACTCCATTTTCCTTTCCTGTCTTCCCCTTTGAGACTTCGTGTACCCAATACCACACTAGCTGCGCGCTTCACTACTATTCTTTGCCTGTGTCTTTTGTAAGCTGGGACAGCCTACTTCTCTCCACCCCTGACAACCTTGCGGCAGCGCCCGACCCCTCAGTGCAGCGCTGCCGATGGCGCCATTCCGCCAGTTTGACCGCGTCGCTTGCGTATCATAGCAAGCTATAGATAACTTGCAGACATTCTGAAGCATGAGGCTGGTTTAGTGGCATTCGTTCAGCACTGCGTTCCCCTTGCAATTAAACGATCGGGTCAAGCAAGTCCGCCTGGCAGAATTGCCTTTTACCTGACCTACCTGATCATCATTTCGACGGCCTCGAAGCGATGCCAACCAGCAAAACTGCAACGGAACTACAACCAAAGTGCTTTCACGCACCATTTGCTACATAGCCCTATCCTCGTAGGTCAGCCAGTCACATACCCGTTGCCACCTCGTGGAGAGAAGGACAATGGGCCAAATAAGGACACTGGTCGATTACTCATAGGACAAGAAGGACCGACTTAGAAGAACGCCGAGACGTAGCGAATAAGCATGCCAACAATCAGAAGTTGGGTTTAGAGCATTAAGCCCTTCTTGAATCTGTCCGTTTAAACCGTGATACCATCTACTGTGGAGCTAAAAAGGGACGTATGCACGGAAAGCGAAACTACTTATACCCTAATCGAGTGCACTGGCATATTACATTGTAATATGAATGAAACGTATTTAACGAAAGCTTGATTACTAATAGTTTTCCCTTTCACCTAAATACAACAAAGGTTTTAACGACAATTCAAAGGAACAATTGCTAGTTATCCATTCTGATTTGATGATATCTCGCAAACATGTACAAAGAGATTTCCTAGTGACGTAACGAAAAACGTACTGATAATTACGGTTCCAGTTGTGGGAAAAAATCATATCGCTGAAATTATTATTCAATATATAATAGATACAGACGCCCTAACAGCTTAATCTAACTGCCGTCCGCCACTTCTTCTCTGTGTCTGTGTTCAATGCTAGTCCCACGACAGAATTGTCGTTTAACGGCATCATCATCAGTCGAAGTTGCTTAAACATTCAAGCGTGTTTCATCATTCTTTTTATCACTATGTCCATCCAATCTTGTTTATTTACGGCCCCCCAGAAGTTCATCGTAACACGCGAAGAGCTCATTGAAGCTATTAGAAGTCTGCTTTCTACCGATAAACGGCAATTGCCGCAAGTGTCGCCCGTGGCGTCGTCGTATTTGGCCGCTAGTAATGGTTCACTGCTACTACTCATGCCACGAAGGACACAAAGCACTATCGAAGAGCAATACGATCCGTATACCTGGACAGCTGATTTCCTCCCAAGAACATTTCTCTTGTTGGGAGCTTACTTTCCACACGAAATCGGAACGTACCGGCGAACACAGCAACGCGCCATGCAATCATACACACATAACATACGATGCAATTTCTTTAGGATTCAAATACGTTGAAACTTCGAAAATTGACCCACGTATGTTTTTGTAAATAAAACGCCGGAGCGAAACGAAGTCAATTAATTGCTGAGAGAGAGCGAGAGTGAGAGAGGTGTGTGTGTGTATGTGTGAGAGAGAGAGGGAGAGAGAGGGGGGGAGAGAGGGGGGGAGAGAGAGAGAAATACTGGCGAGTCAGTTCTGTCATTCGTCTCATTCATAACTTGAGATATAACTCGATATGACATCACTCCAGAAAAGGGCGCTAGTTCAGCTCACTCTACAAGATAGGTCTGGACTCTGCCGTTTATTCTATCTACTTCTAGTATATTTTGAAGACCATCGGCGAATCATTATGAGAACCCGGTAGATCTATTACAATGAATTATGGTAGATCGGTACGATCATAACGTCAACAGAAGTACATTAATGACGGTTACTACACGTCATATCAATAAACGGATAATTTATGTCCGGAAGGATAGACGGCGATGTATTTAACGTTGTGTGTTTATTGTTAGAAAATAGCGCTTATAAGTGAAACAATGCCGTTTCACTCAATAAAAGCCTATCGAACGATGACCAGTCTGACAAATCGCTTCACGAGCATATTGCCGTTCGACTACCTATTAACGATTCCGGAATAAATCAGCTATAAATGCAAAAAACTTATATACACGGAGAGGTACTTATCTAAAACAACACTTAAAACTGGTATTAAAGTATTGTTCCTGGTGGCTACAGTATTAAATTCTGACGTAAAATCGATATTATCGAGCGTGATGCGATGCCCCTGTAAACGTGGCAGTAATAAAAAGAAAGATTTCCAAAGTGTTTTTCATACAAATTGCATACATATTGTCTAATGTGCATAGTTTAAATAGCTAGAACACAGCATTGCCATTTGGCTATATTTGCCCTCCGTTGAATAATGTATCACTTAAAAAGTTCGAACGATATAAAGGATTTATATAAAAACAAATGTGCACTTGAAATAACTTAACGTATATATTTATAAGCGTATTGTACATTGGATTGATTGACAATTTCGGGCAATAGAAATGCTTCCGTTCAAATACTCGGTGATTGATGACTTGTCACACAGATCGCGCGAACCTGTCATCCCACAGCTAAACCTGAAATCTTGACGAACACGCCATGAAACACTGGAACTTCACTATTTTTGGTCGTGCTATACACATAAATGTATACGTTTACAACCAGGCCTCATCTAGCACCTACAGCTTTTGGATTCTTCTTCTGCCGCTGCCCAACTATTTACCGGATGTGAGATAGCAATAACATAGCGTATATTTCTAATAAAAAAAAAAACATTAGAAATACGTATGAATAAACAAAACAAAGCTCCCTCTTACCTTTTTTGTCTATGTTCTATTAATGTTCTGCTGTTCAGGTATCCAGTACCTGGCACTCATTAGATAGTAAAACAGCTCACGTCCAGTATATACGCAAGCGAAACGTCAGACCTGAAGTCGGTCTTGAGCTGCTAACTGTTGCTACTTTTGACCAACAATTTCGATTCTGTATGTATTCAACTGTCGTCTGGCGCGTCAAACAATTGTCACTGGACGAAGCCGCATGACATCCCTAGCTTTCACAGACACAACATATTCTTATCCTTGTCCGTTGTCTGGTATACGAGAAAAGAATATAGTGGCTGATTCGGTCGTATAGTAGTACATCGAACGAAGCAATGGCAGAGCATTCAAATGAGACGACTGTTACGGTTTCAACAATATTCTTGCAGAAGTCGGTATTATATTAGGGAATCGAAAAAGAACGGCTATCTAGAGAACCGCTGTTTACCTTGAACTGTGCCCATTTTAGGATAGTTTATCTCCATGGCGGCTACCCCATTTCACGGGTCTCCAGGGTGCTCTGCATACGTAATCCATGCTAATGTAACTTTACATCAGCTGGAAAGTAGGTCCCCTGTGGCTGGTAATTTGTCCACCTGCGACGGAGTGCCTTGTGGCCGGCAGAAGGATTCCCCCTAAGGTAGTCCTTTCTGGCACTGTTATTTCTTAATCTATTCCTGTTAATATCAATGTTTTATTCGGGTTTAAGGACGTAAATAAATCATAAAGTTTCAAATTGCTGAGAGCTATATAGTTGCATAGGTCTGAGCGAATCGTATTCGGTTTTCGACCCCCAACCCCAACTCAATATGATACGACGAATATTTCAACTATATATATATATATAAACGATAAAACTGGCTCGAATAAACTGAGTAATCATCTTCACCAGTTATACGTGTATTTCAAAATTATAACAGGCAGTATAATCACTCTAAAATGTTTTGCAACAACGCGTAAAAGCACATGAAACTCAATATAGTCATCTACTCCAATGTGATTTACGATCAAAACTATCAGTGACAATCTAGACGGGTAATCGGTGAGGTCTGCAAATATGACCTATTTTGAGTGCACGTTCTTCTTCACGGCTAGCTCAAGCAAGTCATGCGTCGTTAGATTATCTCTGGGCGATTGTCGACCAAGCTGTCTTAGGCGAATTCAAAATGCTTCAGAAGAAAGAAGCATCTTAACGTTGCGGTGATGTCGACCCATTGAAGTACAAGCTGCCATATTAAATCCGTTACGGGCCTTTTCATTCAGTGTCGTTTGGTAATAGTTGTAATACGTTTTGGGGTTATTCTGTTTTGTTCGTACCTGTGTGCATATATAGTACATATATTAGCACATTTACGACTAATAATACTTTTTGATCGTAGACGACTGTCCCTTTTTATCAGGTACCTGATAATGTTACCTCACAAACACACATAATAGTTGCAAAGCAAATATTTGCACATTTGATTTCTGTTTAAGTTCTACAAAGTTAATTTGAGTTCTACAAACAACGATCAAAGAATAAAAAAAAACAAAGCTATCTCTAACTAAGTAGACGAACACTGACAGCTCTATTTAGCTGCCTTGGATCGTTATGAGTGTACCTTCGATGTCTTCTACTACATCAAATAAACCCCGAAATAACGAACAGACCACGAGCGCAGGTCTTGGACAGCCATTTATTCCGTAAATGTAAAAACAGCACACGGGCAAATAATGTGCCGCTGACACTGCGCCTGAAATGGCCAAAAACAGTTGGCCTGGCTCACGTCGGACGGCCCATGGACCCACTCAGTCCCGGTCATGGTTGATTACCATAAGTCGACTCTTATATGTCAACTACGCTCTATTTATTGGACAACTCTGATAGATTTGATAGCTTTGGAATATAAGCGCCTCCCTAACGGGTGTCAGGCCCAACTGTAGATTTAACTCCTCTGTCTAGCCCGACGTGCTATTATCGTCTATTATGCACTCTTTGTCTAAGCAATGCTTGTCTTTCCCTTGGTACCCTTCCTCCTGAGGGAAAAAGGCCCTCAAACTTTATTGGATGCTAGCCGCCTGGTGCAATTAATTAGATTCGCTCTTGTTCAGGTAAAAACGTTGTTCTTTCTATGGACATAATAAGCTTCCAATGAGATTGATTCTACCAGCGACGTCTGACTAGGTTTTTTAATTTGAAATTTCATGTCATCGAATGAAATTAAACCGAGATTTGATATCTCTACGCACCTTGAAATGTATCCTCGGCGCGCACTGAAGCCGATAAACCTATTAGAACTAGAAAAATCGGTAGTTGGTAGAAGTATCCACGCATGGTGCTCACGTTATGACTTCGCAGGGTGTGTGTGTATAGTACGAAGTAGACGTGGCAATTTCGATGTCGGGGTAAATTGCTCACAGGAACAAAAGCGTCTGCCAGTTTTTCCTCGGGCTTGAAACACTCCCTCTGGTGCCACTTCTTAGCGATGCCACCGGCGGCCGCGGAAGCACGATGGAGCAAATAATTATCCGCGGTCAGCGATTATTATCTTTGTGTACACGCACAATTCACACACAATGCACTATCCGAAAGATAATAACATCAGCACATCCATGTAATAACAGAACACTGGCTGTTGCAGAAGTAGTTGTAGTAGGCGCGGCAGCAAATGCTGATAATAATACTGATATAATAACAATCTGATTATGCCCCTATGGACAATACTATTGTAGACAAAAACACTGTGTTACTAAATTTTTTACTTCATTTTGCCTTTTTTTCTGTGCTTCTTTAATGAACTACAATACAAAGTAATTTTTCCATTTGATGGCCAGAAACGAGATAAGATATTTACACGGAATTCAGACGCTGGGTTAGGACAAACATCACCATGTAACCACAATGCACATTGCACCGCTAACCGTACCGTTCACTTGCACGCACCAGTCATTCCTGCTGTGTAATTTATTCAGTAGATATGATCTGATAGATATGATATAAATCGATATGGAGATTCCGAGCACAAACGGCGTACTGCATGGAAATCCGACGGACTTTTACCGTTCACCAAGCAAGATCTATGTCGCTGATAGATCCCGGAACCTCTGTGGTCGACTCTGACAAATCAGATCCCGCCCTGCATTTCGTTCCAGAGTCGTACAACGATAGGTCAGAATTTAGCTAGCATCCGATCGCATTCCGTACAGTTTGTGAATGAAGTGCGCGTGTCGAACGTGCTGCCCTTGCCGTCGTACAGCCACTTCGGCAGGTCAGCTTCGGCCCGCAGCTTCTGCTAGTCTGCTCCGACCAAACGATTTTTGTGTTGACGGTGCTCTCCTCCTTACCGAGGCCTCCTCCCCCGGCTCTCGCGCCTCCCCAGCCACTTTACCCTCGCCACACGATAGGTTCACTGCGAGGGAGCATTAACTAATTACGCCATCGGAGCTCTCTCACAGCGTCTTTGACCGCCATCTGGTGGACAATAAATGCGCTTAGAAAGCGCGCGAAAATTGAATAGAACTATGACGCTGATCGTTGCAACGGCGAGGGTGAGAAAGATGGTGTAAATGGTAGCAGTAAACAGACGATACAATTTTTGAGCCAGTACGTTGTATTAGTAACGGTCTGTTTAAAAAAGGATGACTTGTACAGCCGCAGAATACTGCGTAGTTAAGCTTAATTGGGAACTTTGTTCAAGTATGAGGACATCACGTGGCCTACTAGCTCAGTCGGTTAGAGCGTCGTGCTAATAACGCGAAGGTCGTAGGTTCGATCCCTGCGTGGGCCACTTCTTTTGACATAATCTACTTTTTAGTAGATTCGTCATCATACGGTCGTAGTCCCAAGTAGCAGACGAGAATTAGTGATTCTGGTTCCCTGCATCGGAACAACTTGGGAAGTGCTTTTTACATTCTGCCCTATTGGTGTATATATATAACTGGAAAATTTTTCTAAAGAAACAGTTGCGGAAGTCGGCCTTGTAGCAATCAATAATCTCTGCTGCTAAAGAGTAATGGCTTTAACTCTGCAGGCCATATATTCGCAATACCTATATATCTGCTGGGATTATTTGGTCAATTGGTACGTATCGCCACGTTTTAGTGAGCTCGCATTACGTCGTTAATCAGCGTTAGCGTTCGACACGACTTTGAACAAATCATTCCTCGTCAGCCGGAGCTAAACGCAAGAACCTTGAAAATGTAAGAATATCGACAATATGTACTTCGTTTTACTAATATTTCCAAGTGCTTTTCGGACGAATAGAATACCAACTTGAAACTTATGCATACATAATTTGCATTTGTTTAACTTAAGAGGTATTTCACGTCGTGAGCGTACATAAAAACCAGCTTCATGTCCCCGTGGCAGCAACGTAGATTAAATCCATGCGCATTTACGTTGTTGAGCAAGCAAAGTGGGGATTCACCGACGGATAAACCGCAACGAAATGTTCGATTGCTAACAGTTCCGTGTTCGAAATTAGCACTTTGGTGGCAATGTAAATTATTGCAAACGCACTTCACCATGTTAGACAAGTTCGAAAAAGCCTAAACTTACAAGAGACTTCATGGCGGGGTTTTTAAATTTGCTGTTTTTGTTTTGTTTAAATTTAAAATTAAATAAACCTGATGCGAACGAGCTGTAGCTAGCTATGCCAACCGGTGGCAATCTATGCTAGTGTCTAGACAGTTAACTCTAATAATCTAATCATTAGATTTACTAGAAGTTACTGAAGATATGAATTTGCCCGGGAAATTCGTGTGTTATTATATATATATATATACTTTTACGCTTCGAACTGAACTCCACAATTAAAAACCCCATTTATCTGTTAAATTATCTAATAAATGCCTATTCCTTGCCTCCTTTGAGTTCGACTGGTGCCATGACATACCGCATCGACTGTAATGAGCGGATAGACACTAACTTCAGCTATCGACAGTTCAAAAGATATCACCAACTAAAACAAAACAGTCAACATGTAACTTATGGAACAATTTGCATTTATTTGATGCGAGAGAATATTTCAAGACGCTAGCGACGCTTTGGGAGCACACGTAAAAGCAAGTTTGATGTCTCCGTAGCAGCAACGTGGGTCAAATCCATGCGCATTCACGTAGCTCTCGAACATGTATGGAAGACGGTAATGCGAGCAGGCAACGTGAGGATTCAGCAACGGATATATCTACAATGAGACGTATTGATAGCGGTTATTGTTGAAAATTAGCGCCTCACTGGAAAATGATCTTCACCGCACAGACCGAACCTCAGAACCGATATATCTTATCTTACTTCTTTCGAATATTGTCTGAAGCGAGTAACTTCGAGGATGTCATATGCTGACCAGTGTTAATTTATACTCTGAAATTCGGGTAAGTGCGTAGCACCTATGGCGTATCGGATCGATTGCAGTGAACGAATAAACGTTAACGTTAACGTGAAGTAGTTACGGAAGTAAAATCCTTAAGCCAGTCTTAACCTTTTGCTACACATCGATACCAAAAACATCATACAATCAAACATCCGTAGAACTCACTTTTTAAATCCTCCTTCTTGATGCAAACTCATTACCTTGCAAGCGATAGGTACCGTCGTACGGCTTAACCCGTAAAAAATAAACTTAATACAATAATAAACTTGTTCCAAAGCTATACAAAATTGCATAAGATAAGAAATTAATCAGTTGATAATAGCTGGACTTCGGACTTTTTAAAAAAATGTTCCTCCGAAATTCCCGTCGATTGATAGTAGACGATTGAATTTTATTAAATCATTTTCGCCCATAGGCCAAAGTTGACAGTGACTCCTAGCCCATATACAATGGAGCTGTCGGAGGTATTTATATGAATGTTACGTCTGCAGCCGCCATTTCTGCTGACGCGTGATTTGAATTGGGTCGGCCTCTTGCTTTGCATGCCGTTCATCGTAATCCCCGAGCCTTAACGCTAGCGGAGGAAGAGACAAACTGCGAATACGACATATCGCGTCGTTTTTGCAGCTAATTGATAATAATATGCCGACTTCTCACGAACCGGTGGGTTCGCACTGACGAAAAATCTCGTATAAGAGCGAAAGAGCTGGCTATGAACCAGCAGCTATTTCGTATCGTATTAATTATTATTAAAAATTAATTAATATCGTAATAATTAATAAGTCTATGGCTAGTTGTGGAAACCTAAGCCGTTACTAACAAAATCAAAAGTACTGTCGTTCATTTGTCTTAAATTCAAAGGAAATACATTGCGTAATTGTGTAGATAAGTCTATTCTTCGTTCCGTTGGCAACGTACGCGATTACCGACTGAGAGAGCCGTATCCTAATATATTCAATGCAGGCGTCTTAGTAGAGAATCCACAAAAAAAAATCTACAAATTTAAAAACAGTAGCAAACAAGCAAGTAGATATACCTGCGAAAAAAAGCCTGAGAGGCTTTGATAGCAATTTGGGATGATATGGCTCATTGGTATCGCTGTGAAGCAAAGCAAAATCGGTTCGATTTTAAATTCTGGGATTACCTGAAATTCCGTCAATATTACAAAAGTCTCATTTGTAAAGATGCCAGGTAAATGGTCACTGGTAATTGAATGACTGAATTGAGCATCAATCTGAAAGAAGGATACGGCGAGTTTTACCAGAAAAATTTACCGGAATTTCTAACCAGAAAACTAGACATAAGTAGTAGTAAGTTACGACCAAGTTCACGAACGTATTATGTAAATAACGCATTATCTAGTATTATCTAGATATTACTAGATCCACCATGTGCTCAATTATGCGAAATACTGATATCTGGATCCGATCATGGGATCAAGTCCCTCA
This sequence comes from Varroa jacobsoni, assembly GCF_002532875.2. Classification (NCBI taxonomy): domain Eukaryota; kingdom Metazoa; phylum Arthropoda; class Arachnida; order Mesostigmata; family Varroidae; genus Varroa; species Varroa jacobsoni. The sequence goes on along the minus strand of NW_019214185.1, from coordinate 217,376 downwards.
TATAATCTCATCAAGAAACGTACGATATTTTGAATGTCTTCGACATAAGGGATGATTAAATTTTCAGACCTATACGTATTGCCTTCATCTAATAAAATCGCAGGGTTTTCAAATGTGAGAATATTTCTTATATTGTTTTTCCTTTCGTCGCCTCAACTCAAGGCCATCATATAACACTCTACTTTGCGAGAGCCAAAGGTTGGAAAACACCACTCGCTAACTTCGGTCAATATATATTGGTATCGTAACGCTCACATTTGTTATTTGATAGTATTCCCATTATTATTACTACGCTTTCTTCATTGATCTTTCTCTACATACATATCGTAATAGTTAAGCAATTGTAAAAGCATTCCTTACGTATGTGCTACGTTCCTTTATCGTTATTGTTTATTAATAACATAGGCGGAAAAACAGGAAATATTTTACCGCAAGCACGGCGACGTTCAAGTATAATAGGTTTCTATTCAGCTGGAATTCGAACGTTTTATTGAAGCTGGCTGCTGAAGCCTGCACCCTGTCGGTCCTGTGTATGACATCTCCAATTTCCCCAAATTTTGCTTCAACCACACTCTGTGCGATTTGGTAATCATCTACAAGAATAACATACTTTAATGTAGCTCGTGTACTTCAATAAGAGGTCAACCTCAGTAGGTTCGCTTCAATTAATGTTTCGAGTAAGTAGCAAGCTTGTTACTAACGTCAAGAAGCGACGTAGGTTTAGTATGAGGTACTAAATAAGAAGCAATTTTTCGGTTATCGAAAAGACGTCTGAGGGCGTTATGGACTTAAAATCCTCCCGACAGCGATCTTCGGTACACCTACCTGTACCAATGAACGCTCCTGTTTCTACTCGGATTAATTTCCCATAAATGTGAAAGCTACAAAAAGAATTGATGGTCAGAACTTCATTCGAAAGATACATGCAAGGGTCTTATGTAGTCCAAGGTTGTACCTACTCTCTGCTTACTTCAAGGGCAACATATAATAATAATTTGTGTATTTCGCCTAATCAATCTGTTACCTACGTTGACATCACACCCGATCTTCTTACCTATGTGATGCAAGATTCCGAGGAACAGAAACGGCTTACCCTCACGCGAGCATTTTGGCCATCCTTCCAGGTTTCGTTGATAGCCAAACTTTTTTGAGATCCTAAGTCCGTGCGCAGGAGTCATTCGTCTTTTTTTTGCGGACCAATTAAATGGATGAAGTCGGACTACCTGAAGCCTTACGTCTCCATCAACTTCATCTAGTAGCGCCCGACCATCCTTCACTCCCTATCTTTAAGGATTGTAGAGAATTGGTTGCACTTGACAGTCAAATTTTAATTAATCAGTTACTGTGAATTGACTAAAGAACGCTATAGCTAAACTGATTAAGTGCTACACGCCTATTTATCTACAACTATATCCCCTTTTTACTGGGATGGTCTGCGTAAAGGACTTTACGATGTTAAGGAAAAACGCGTGCATTACACACTAAATATTCCGTTATCTCCATTATTATCATCTTATCGCTGTTATTTTATAAAGAAGAAAGTCACCCGATATAATCACGGACCACAATTATCACGCGTGATGTTAAGCAAACGATTAAAGCGTTATTGCTTATAGGTAGAAGAATACGCCTTAGTAAATGCAACTGTCATCGTTGATGATTGGAAACGGCTTTTGTGAAATGTGTAGCACCGTTGTTTGACCTCACCCTTATGCTTACTCCATTAATTGTTTGAAGAAAGTCTCCAACTTTCAGGCAACCATCAAATCGACTGCCTCGAGCAATATGCAACACTTTGACATATGGCAAATGGTCAGGGTCACGGACCTCATCGGTCAACACGACTCCCGCAGCGACTTCACGGCTAACTCGAGCTTTGATATCGAACTTCACGAACGGTTTGAATGTCACTTGGTCCATGTTAAAAAGTGGGCGCCGTGACAACTGTACTAAGGCTTGCACATTCTGAAATTAAATTTTTGAAAAAGCACTACTTTGAATTGTTGACAAATAATCCAAAGAATAACATTGGGTATGAGTTGGGTTGGGTTGGGTTTTTACTAAGGGTGTAAATGAACTCCCAGTTTCGATGCACGCCTTTCGAAGGGCTACTATTCTGACCGTTCGACTCGTTTCTTGTCTAGCTAAATTTTGATGAGTTTTAAAACTTTAAATAATTAACGGCTGTTGAAATCTACCGACAACATGATAGACATTATTGCAAAAATTTCGCCTGTATGTTGTTCATTACTTCAAGAGTCAGTATATAATTTAATTTGCATTGATAACTCAGTGGTTCGCTAGATAGAGTGCTGGAAGGATTCTTCTCTGGGCGATGATGTACCGCCTATATACTAACAGACGTCTCAAAATGAACTTGACCGACAATTTTTGCTTTAGTCACCCTGGAGTGGGAAAACCCTAAAAAAACACAGCAGCAAGTGGATCACCTGTCACCTAAACAGAATTAACAGGCAGAGTACTAAACCGCGCTTGCCGTAGTAACTCTTGTTTTTATAGGGCAAACGCGTCGTATTTTCTGTATTAAATTTGTATTTAGCGGGGCGTCACACAGTTCAGACGATTATTGGTATGTCTTCTTCAAATGAGCCAGATTGTAAAATCGGTTGCCCGAAAGCTAGTTTGTTGAATAGTTCGGAAAGATTCAAAGTCCAGCCCACGAGGTGCCTGGGAGCTGTAGAAAATTTTTAACACTGATTAAAAAATAATATTTCCACATCTGATAGTTTATCGGGTTCTCCTTGTCAGTTATACATCATTATTACCATACCAAGCTGGCGATGTTTATTGAACAATTAGAATATCCTTTTGCAAGCGTGTACCGTTGTAGGCATAACTGCTAATCGCGAACACGAAATTAGACGAATGCTTAAAGTAGACTCCTCCATTGTAGAACTCCAACCCATCGGTTTGTAAGGTAGAAAGAGTTTTTTCCCTCCGAGTGGGGATATGTAGTGAAGACGGTACTTTGGTAGAACCATTTGTTTCTTGATAGTGCGCCTCAAAGCTGCCTTAATTGTGGTGTGCGTGAGGCCTCCGGTTGCCATCTTTGGATAAAATCATGCCTTACTTTTTAGTGGTTTTACGCATTTTAGTCACGAGCCACGAGTATTTTTATATTCAATTGACAAAGTATGTTAGACGTATAGTAGAAGGGATACATGGGGGCAGAGGCCATTTATTAAGCTCCCAAAAGAATCTTTTTATTTTTAG